>NC_056450.1:34999985-35299985 GCF_018296145.1 Oncorhynchus tshawytscha | reverse complement strand
ACCTCATGCTGTCATTTCATTGGCTTACACCAAAGAGACAGCAAACCCACAGTCTCATTCAATTATTCACTAAAGTACAGTGTGGGGAGAAAAAGAAGTGGGTAACAAATCACAAAAACACAGTGTGAGTATTCTGTGGCGCTCCCAAGACATATTCTCTTGCTCAGCCTTTGGAAACGTTGGCATGACAAAGCCTTGTTTGAAATCTTCTGAACAAAGCCGGTACATTGACACACTAGAGTTACACCAATAGAACCAGAATGAAAAGACACGAAAATGAAAACAAGATGGGAATAATTACCCAGCTCCTTTCAAGCGCTGCACACAAATTGACTCCCTGGAGAGTTGCATCAGAGAAAGCTAAGCCGCAGAGGGGCAGAGCCGAGCACGGTTAGTGGCTTTAAAATATATCTGATGGAGGAGGCTACAGTGGAGGCAAGCTCCAGTCCTAATATTACATTGGGAGATGTTTCAGAGTGGTACTCGCTGAGCTGGCAGCACTCAGTGATGGGCTGGGGCCCCTGTCTGGCTGGGAAGTGTGACAGTCTCCACCACGCCTGTCTGATCACATTAGAGAACAGGGGCACACTTAGGACGTAACCCCCACAGTTCCTCTGGGCGGCAGGAAACAGGGCCACCTTGCCTGATGCCATGGCAACCTGACAGGAAGTAGCAAAGGAACCAACCCTTGGGCTGCTCTTAATGGCTGGTGCTCCGTGGCTGTTCCTTATCTCTAAAACCTCAACGGGCTCTAACGGGTGGAACACTGGAACATGCAAATGGAGGACAGGATAGACACAGAGCTGAAAGATCAGTGGGTGTAACTAAAATATAGAAATGTAGGTATATACAAAATAGTGTGTGTTAGAATGCTTTTACAGCAGGATGTACAGTAGGAGGGATGGATCAGTTGGGAGAACACAACAACCAGACCTCTATCTGGATCAGAGGCACATTCAGCAGCCAGTACTCTGACACCAGTATGTATCACTGTACATTTTCCTTCATTTCCATTTTGATATCACTACCCAGGCAGACATACCTCGCCCCATTATCAACCCCTCTAGCCATGTTTAAAGAACCCAACTACAATGGATCCTTGATCAACAGGATGCTCTGTCCCAATCATTCTCCAATCCTTTGTCAACAGGATACTCGGTCCCCATCATTCTCCAATCCTTTGTCAACAGGATACTCGGTCCCCATCATTCTCCAATCCTTTGTCAACAGGATACTCGGTCCCCATCATTCTCCAATCCTTTGTCAACAGGATACTCGGTCCCCATCATTCTCCAATCCTTTGTCAACAGGATACTCGGTCCCCATCATTCTCCAATCCTTTGTCAACAGGATACTCGGTCCCCAACATTCTCCAATCCTTTGTCAACAGGATGCTCTGTCCCAATCATTCTCCAATCCTTTGTCACTCAGACATGACTTCTTGCCTCCTCTCCTAACCGTGAGTGATGTGTCTGTCCAATCCAGACAGTATATTAATAAATTGTCCAAAGGTCTAGTGTTATTTTTAGGCTGTCAACTGTGCTCCTAGACCTAGGGCATCAGATGCTTGCAGCTGTCTCATTTTGATGGACGCGGCTCTTTAAAATGACAACCTCACAAAACAACAAATTAACCACTAATCACTATGTATTACCTCTCACTCCAATTTTTGTTTAACAAGTGTAATTTCATATTTTTTAAATGCACTGGTAACCATGTAAGCTAATGTCCTAGGAAGACAACAACACCCTGTTGTTAATAAATAACAGTCCTCCTCATGAATAAACAATTTGCACCAGACCTGACATTATGCATTTTACGGAATGCTGGGGACTAAGGTCTGTTATTGTTTTTCTGAATGCTGCGATGAACAACCTTGTTTAGGTGCTCTCATGTTGAAATGAGAGATAATAACTAAGTATCTGAAAAGCCCTTTCTGGCATTAGAAACACAACCCTTAGACAGATGTTAGACTCCATGCTTCCCCTTAATACAAAGTTGAGCCACTCAGGGCCATGACCAGGCAGGGTGCTTTGCATGGCTCACATTTTAATTTAAGAGAGATTACCGCGCCAGATGTTCACACTACCATTGTGAAGTTGAGCTACTACTTCATTACTTACAGGCAGGGGAGAGTTGTTTTGTTTGTTAAATCAACACAACATACACCAGCTCTGCTTTCAAGTGACAGTTATTGGCTAACCAGCCTGTGCTTTATGAAAGATCAATCGCAAAAAAAATACATTATACAAATGAACATAATATTGCTGTTGCCCGCCACTAAATCACTATGTAATGTAAAATGGCTGTGGCAGTGCAAGAAATGTGTGACAATGTATCATACAGTATTGGTCATCTACCTTGTCATTCAGAAGCCGCACATATGTATGATGACTTTACAACCAGGGGCAGTTCTAATTATACCCTCTCTTGTGCTCGCTCCTTCTAAAAACATGTTCTTTCCCCTAATCCTGAATGTTATACAACATCTCTGCACATTTGCAAATGTATTGGAGACGATAAAACATTTATGTCTGCTTTATGAATTATTGATAGGGCTGTAGGCATGTCTCTAATTTTCAGCCTGGCCTTTTTTGCACTGAGCAAAAAGACAACAACGTTGATTCAACCAGTGTATGCCCAGTGGGATGTCTCATTTAATGATAATGAAATTAATTGCACAGGTTTTTATACTAATTTCATCATAATTTTATTTCAGCTCAGCCAGACTGAATCAACACTGGTCCTGTTGGGAAAATAAATATGTTAATTTCTTACAATGCTTTCTGTGAAAATGACTTTGGCACTATGTAATTCAGAGCAGCGTGAAAATGATCTCTACCCCTTTTAATATCTAACACATGGTCACTACAGTTGGTGTTTGGAACATGTGCACATGACCCATGGAAAATGCATAAAATTAGTCTCTGAAAAGAACCACTGGTGAAAGCATTTTTCCAAAATGCTTGAAATTGTAATTCTTAACCGTCTCTTGCAGTCTTCATGCAAATGCACAGTAAATGACCTTACAGTTATGGAACAAACTAATGGATATTCAACCCCTGGGCATAACTTGAATTTAAGTATTAAGGTTATGAACAATCAAAGAACTGTAACATCTTTAAAATATGACTGCATTCATTATTCAAATTCACTGTCTTTAAAAAAAATCTAAATTTATCCATTTAATCACTTAAAGATGCACCCCAGGATCTTAAGCACAACAAATTCATAATATATAGTACGAGTGGAATTCGTAACACACGTAGTACACAATTTGATGATGTGGTACACAAAAAACGGGGACCCTTTTTGGCTGGCTGAAATTATTACAAAGTTTGAGAGTGCATATTTAACATTTTTTTTAAAGGACATTTCAACTTCCACAGATGCATAGCATAGCACTCCATTATTTCCAGAGATACCAGAAACAATTTCCTAATTATCCACTTTTTGTTCCACTATTTTCCAGAGCACTTCAAGTATAGGTAGTTGTATTTCAGCATAGAGGTAACATTAATATGTTATCATCAATTCATGCTGTAGGCTTTATGCAAACAACACTCTTAATACCATGCTGTATTGGGTTATACTAGTATGCTGCCTAAGATTTTAGTCTGATCCATTTTATTTGCTGCAATGACCTCTCTTCTCTCTCTCTCTCTCTCTCTCTTCCTCCCTCTCTCTCTCTCTTTCTCCCTCCCTCTCTCTCTTTCTCCCTCCCTCTCTCTCTTTCTCTCTCTCTCCCTCTCTTTCTCCCTCCCTCTCTCTCTTTCTCCCTCTCTCTCTTTCTCCCTCCCTCTCTTTCTCCCTCCCTCTCTTTCTCCCTCCCTCTCTCTCTTTCTCTCCCTCCCTCTCTTTCTCCCTCCCTCTCTCTCTCTTTCCCTCTCTTTCTCTCTCTCTCTCTCTCCCTCTTTCTCTCTCTCTCTTTCTCCCTCCCTCTTTCTCTCTCTCTCCCTCTCCCTGTGTATATCTGATGCGTTGTCTACTGTGAGAGTGTGAATCTGCTAAGACAGAGCTAGTGATACACATCAATAGACATATTACTCTGGCTAGATAGAATGAAAAAGCATCACTCAGGGGAGAAAAGCCTTGCTCAAGGACATGCCTTGGAGCGCTTTCATGTTCATTTGTTCTGGGACATAAAAGCTACCAACGCACTCTCCTCCCACAGTGCAGTCGACTGTTAATGATTTAGTCTGTGAAGTTAATTTATTATCTCCTCAAAGTGATGCACAGAGCTTCTTCACTGTGTTTCACTGTATTATGTAAAGCTACAGCAACCAACCAACCAACCATTCTGGCCCCACTCCTGTTGCAATGATGTCTGGGTAAGTACATGAGGAGGCCTCAATCCCATTGAAACTGAGGGGGCATGTGTCTCCTGAATTTCATCCACTTGAAGGATGAAAATACATATACAGGTAACTGCCAAAATAAAGGAAACACTTTAGTAAATGAGGGATACAAAGTATATTGAAAGCAGGTGCTTCCACACACAGGTGTGGTTGCTGATTTTATTAAGCAATTAACATACCATCATGCTTAGGGTCATGTATAAAATGATCTCAACCCAATTGAACACTTACTGTACGGGAGATTCTGGAGAGGAGCCTGAGACAGCGTTTTCCACCACCATCAACAAAACCCCAAATGATGGAATTTCTCATGGAAGAGTGGTGTCGCAGGCCTTCAATAGAGTTCCTGTCACTTGTAGAATATATGCCCAGGTGCATTGAAGCTGTTTTGGCTCATGGTGGCCCAACACCCTATTAAAACACTTTAGGTTGATGTTTCCTTTATTTTGGCAGTTACTTATATTTGAGTGAATAACGTATTCAACTGTATTTCCAGCACGATGCCTGTAAGTACATGCATGGGTCTCGCACAGCATGCGGTTCATTAGATATACTGTATGGGCCTAATTGCAAGATATCAAAGAGCAGTTGATTGCCCTTTCAGTATGTTCATCTCAGAGAAGCTAGCGTGAGTTGCATTAAAGATCTGGTGGCATCTGTTCTCTTTGCAGCCCTAACACTGAAAAGGGATGCTGATGATGATTTACGTTTTTTTGCAAGATCCTTTATACTGTCCAATGCACATTCTCTGGGTCCAATATGTCTCTGAGCAAGGGTAAGTTCATCAGTCACTTTTAACTTCAGACCCCCCCCCCCCACACACACACACATTTAAAAAATATATATATAATAATAATAATCTGGTGGGGGACCCCTGGTGGTCGGTGCCCCGGGGCTCCTTATGCGATAATACGGCCCTGTTTTTTGCAGATCCTATATTTGTGGAGAACAATTTAGGTGGGGGACATTCAAGAAGTCAAGAAGCAGTAAAACTAATTGTGTTGCAAAAGGAGGTCAAGAGCATGAATTCTTCAAAATAACCATCCATGCCTTTGGGGAATAGCTCCCCAAGTTGAAGCTCTAAACTGTCAAATAAGATACAATTAGACACTTAATGAGCCCTAGGTACAGACCCTCTGGACTTGTCAGCCAAAGCATATAATATATGTTCAGGTGATGAATATTACATGATCAAGTTGAAGTCTGAGAACACATATTGCCTTTTGAATCAAATGATCGGAAATAAAATCATATTTACATATCATGATACTGTATATCACTTGCAGCAGTTTAACCTTACCGGAGGCTACTTATTTATGGGATACAGTGAAGGGGGATACTTAGTCAGCTGCACAACTGAAAGCATTCGTTCAAAATGTGTCTTACGTATTTTAATTTATCTAGCCAGGTAGTTGCTGTTTATTATTTTGGGCACCTGTACAATCCAGAAAATGTACAACATCATATCGGAATGATGAGCATGATCTATAAACCTGCAAAGAAAATACATACATTCCATTATGAGAATATGTTTAGGCTACTTTGTGTTGTCCTATAAACATGCATCCAAAGATTATGAATATGGATGATGGTTGATAATCTTAATAAGAAGCATTTCCAAGGTTAAAGGCTGACTGTGAGGCAACATTATTGGTAAACTTGAGTATCACCGTAACCTAAACCACACAGTCACAGACAGAGAGGGATGTGATAGATACATAGGCTACTCAGACAAAATGTGATATTATAATCAAACAAAGCATTTTGAAACTTTTTCTAAATTGCCACACTGAGGAGAGGAACAGAGTAGGCTAGTCTACTGTAGTCTACTGTAACTGGATAACGCCCTTACCTCTGTACCAAATGCAGGCGGCTTCCAATTGAACGATGTCTTCCACTCCTTGGTTACAAGAATTTCGCTGTCACCTTGAAAATTAAATGACCAATATCGACATCTTCGGTCGTAATAACCTTGCGGATGTTGAATTTGAACCTTTCTCGCTATCTCGAAGCTCGCATTACAATAGAATAACCGACTTCTGTAAAATCATAACATCAGTGCATTATAACCTGGCCCGACGTTCCTCACTGTATTTGAAGCACTATGCGCGCTCCACAGAATACGTCGCTAAAGTCCGCCTGTTTTACTATCATTAGCCAATAGAATTATTGGGCCACGACTATCCTCCAATCACATGGAGGAGGCTATCGTGCTTTCTCTCAAACAATGATGTAATGCTTCAGTTTTCATCCTGCCCTAATGTTTACCGATGCGCCAGAAAGAATGAGACAGAATTGTAAGTCATGTTATGATTCGGTCATCGATTAGGTCATTCACTTTCTGTAAACGAGAAATAGTTTCAGTGAGGTCATGTTTTCCAGTATAAAGGTAATGTGCCAAACATGATACAGAGACACAATGTAATTTATTATGTACACAAACACAGTGCATTTTTGATGGCAGCATTGTTATTGGTGGATTATGATATTGTTATGATTTATTATGTACTTTTCTTACCTTGCATTATTGTATCAAATTATGAATGTTAAAATGATATATCACAGAATGAAATATGAGTTGTAGTTTTGCGTTCTCATTATACTCTCCTCTTTACACAGTCTACAAAGCAACCGCTAATCCTTTGTTGACATATAGCAGTGGTTCTTTAAAGGACGAACATGCACTGTCAAAGCGACCCATTTGTTTCCATTTCAGACGGTTTTTCCTCCGCTAAGCCACTAAATGACAACCTGCATGTCAGTTTGTGTAGCTGTGGCATCTATCCAATTCCTTCATCACTGGTGATGAAGATCTACAACTCATAGTCAAGAGAGAGACCATGGACAGGCAATTCTAAACTTTTAATCCAACCTGCTATTCTACACATTTTTCCATGAGGCTGAGAGAAATTGTTGAAGTTTTAAAGCTAATTTCCAGCAATTCTACAAAAACATGGCATCTTTACCTTTATTTTTATCATGTATGAAATGTAACATTTTTTATTACCTACTTACCTACCTAGTTAAAAGTATAATATTGCTTACTTAGGTATTGTATGTTTTAATATGGGGCTATGTATTGTCATGCATTTAGGTTCCATGTGTTTCATACATCATGCAATAGTTGCAACGATTTATTTATTCACAATCTCTGTATTTCAACATTCCAAAGCAATTAAATTACTATCTGAGGTCAGTAAGTGATATGAAAACTAGACAATAGCAAAGTGGATTGAGAAGAATCCAAAAGGATTAGATATGACATGAAATTAGATATTTGATTACCAACCCTGTTATCCCCAAAACCCATTTAATATCCCAGACACTCTTAACCTTTATTTAAACCAGGTAGTACCATCGAGGTTAAGGATCCAAGGATTGCGTTTACAGAAGACTGTTTGTCATGTACACTACCATTCAAAAGTTTGTAGTCACTTAGAAATGTACTTGTTCTTGAAAGAAAAGCACATTTTCAATCCATTAAAATAACATCAAATTGATCAGAAATACAGTGTAGACATTGTTAATGTTGTAAATGACTATTGTAGCTGGAAACGGCTGATATTTAATGGAATATCTACATAGGCGTACAGAGGCCCATTATCAGCAACCATCACTCCTGTGTTCAAATTGCACATTGTGTTAGCTAATCCAAGTCCTCATAGCGCTTGATGGTTTTTGCGACTGCACTTGAAGAAACTTTAAAAATTCTTGACTTTTTCCGGATTGACTAACTTTGATGTCTTAATGTAATGATGTACTGTTGTTTCTCTTTACTTATTTGTGTCACGACTATCACTGAAGGTGGCTCCCCTTCCCGTTCGGGTGGCGCTCTGCGGTTGTCGTCACCGGTCTACTAGCTGCTACCGATCCCTTTTCCCCTTTTCGTTTTGTTTGGTCTAATTGGTTTCACCTGTTCCTTGTTTGGGGTTTTGGGTTGGGGTTATTTAAGTTCAGTTAGCCCACCTGTGTTCGTGCGGGCTTGTTTGCTGTTTTTGGTTCAGGAGTGTCCTGTCATTGATTTTCCGCTGTACAGCGTATGTACCGGTGTTATACATTTTGGAATGTTTTACGCCTGTGTTCGGCGTTACCCTCTTTTGTTTGCTGTGATTGTTGCGGAATAAATGTTTTTTCTGAATCCTCTGCTCTATGTCCCTGACTCCACATCCATCACTCTTCGAAGCCTAACAGAAGTCCGCACCATCAACTGTGGAGTCAGCAGGAGCAGCAACCACCCCTCTCCCAACGATGGAGAACCGTGTCCTTCATCATACGTCCATCCTCCATAGCATCGGATCGGCGATGGATCAGATGATGGAGAAGATGGACCAGTGGGAGAGGAGTGGTCTCCCTACTTCCCCTCCAACCCCCCCACCTACAACGCTACAACCTCCTCCAGCGGTATCCGGAAACCAGCGCACTGCGTATTGCGCCTCCGAGGGAGTACGATGGAGCGGCGGCGGAGTGCCAGGGATTCTTGCTCCAACTCAAGCTTTACCTGGCCACCGTTTGGCCGACTCCCTCGAACGAGGAGAGCGTGAGTGTCCTCGTCTCTTGTTTGACGGGTAGAGCCCTGGAGTGGGCCAATGCCGTCTGGATCGGGCCCGACTCGGCGAGGGGCCACTACCCGGGTGAGGGATTGTTCCATCTCAGGCAGGAGACGAGGAGCGCGCAGGACTTCGCACTGGAGTTCCGGACCTTGGCCGCTGGGGCGGGGTGGAACGACAGGGCCCTAATAGACCATTACAGGTGTAGCCTGAGAAAGGACGTCCACAGGGAGCTGGCTTGTCGGGACACCACGCTCATCCTGGACGAGCTCATAGACCTGTCATTCAGGCTGGACAATCTGCTGGCTGCTCGCGGACGTTCTGAAAGGGTCCTGTCTCTTCCACCTCCTGGCCCTCCCGCTCCCATACCAATGGAGTTAGGGGGGGCCGCATCTAGGGGGACCGGAGGAGGAGGCTCCTCCTGCACCAGCTGTTGCCGGAGAGGACACACTTCCGGTCGGTGCTGGAGGAGTCCATCTGGGAGTCGAGAGGGCAGGCAGAATACTTCTCGGTCACCCCAGGTGAGTCAACACCACACTCACCCAGAGCTTCCTGTTGGTCACATGTTTTTATTAATTTGTTTCCCCCAAATGTTCTCCTTCTCTCCAGCATAAGGCTCTAGTCGATTCAGGCGTAGCTGGGAACTTTATAGATCGCGGACTTGCCCAGAGGTTGAGGATTCCGTTAGTACAGATAGATCCCCCTTCCCCGTGCACTCCTTAGATAGCCGACCATTAGGGTCAGGGCTGGTCAGGGAGGCCACGGTTCCACTGGAGATGATTACGCAGGGGGATCATAAGGAGCTGATTAGTCTGTCCCTTATTGATTCACCTGCATTTCCGGTGGTGCTGGGGATTCCCTGGCTGGCTAGTCACAATCCTAGGATTTCGTGGAGACAGGGAGCTCTCCAGGGGTGGTCTGAGGAGTGTTCAGGCAGGTGTGTAGGAGTTTCCATCGGTGCTACGATGGTGGAGAGACCATCCAGACCAGGTTTCCACCGTGCACATTCCCACTGAGTATGCTGATTTGGCTATCGCCTTCTGTAAGAAGAAGGCGACCCAATTACCACCCCATCGACAGGGGGATTGTGCGATAAACCTCCAGGTAAACGCTGCACTGCCCAAGAGTCACGTGTACCCATTGTCCCAGGAGGAGACGTTGGCTATGGAGACATATGTCACGGAAGGTCTGGGACAGGGGTACATTCGGCCCTCCATGTCACCCGTCTCCTCGAGTTTCTTTTTCGTGAAGAAAAAGGTGTGAGATCTGCGTCCGTGCATTGATTATTGAGGTCTCAATTCCATTACGGTGGGTTTTAGTTACCCACTACTTGTCATCGCTACGGCGGTGGAATCATTTCACGGAGCGCGGTTCTTCACGAAACTGGACCCCAGGAGTACGTATAATCTGGTGCGTATTTGGGAGGGAGATGAGTGGAAAACCGCATTTAGTACCACATCTGGCCATTATGAGTACCTCGTCATGCCGTATGGGTTAAAGAATGCTCCAGCCGTCTTTCAATCCTGTGTAGATGAGATTCTCAGGGACCTGCACGGACAGGGTGTGGTGGTGTGTATTGACGATATCTTGAGCTACTCCGCCACACGCGCCACGCATGCGTCTCTGGTGCGCAAGGTACTTGACCTGTACATTAAGGCTGAGAAATGTGAGTTTTCCAAACGAGCCGTTTCCTTCCTGGGTTATCGCATTTCCACTTTGGGGGTGGTGATGGAGTGTGACCGTGTCAAGGCCGTGCGTAATTGGCCGACTCCGACCCCGGTAAAGGAGGTGCAGCGGTTCTTAGGGTTTGCTAATTACTACCGGAGGTTTATCCGGGGTTTTGGTCAGGTGGTGGCTCCCATTACCTCTCTGCTGAAGGGGGGGGCGGTGTGTTTACAGTGGTCGGCAGAGGCAGACCGAGCTTTCCTCCGTTTGAAGGCGCTGTTCAACGATGCTCCGGTGTGGGCGCATCCGGACCCCTCTTTGGCGTTCATAGGGGAGGTGGACGCGTCCGAAGCTGGGGTTGGAGCCGTGCTCTCACAGTGCTCGGGTACGCCACAGAAGCTCCACCCCTGTGCTTTTTTTTTTCGAAGAAGCTCAGGCCGGCGGAGCAAAACTATGATTTGGGGGACAGGGAGCTGTTAGCTGTGGTTAAAGCCCTGAAGGTGTGGAGACACTGGCTTGAGGGGGCTAAGCACCCTTTGCTCATCTGGACTGACCACCGCACCCTGGACTATATATCCGATCAGCTAGGAGACTGAATCCTCGTCAGGCAAGGTGGGCCATGTTTTTCACCAGATTCAGATTTACGATCTCGTATAGACCAGGTTCCCTTAACACTAAGGCCAGCGCGCTGTCCCGTCTCTACGACACCGAGGATCAGTCCATCGATCCTGCTCCCATCATTCCGGCTGCTAGGCTGGTGGCACCGGTAGTATGGGAGGTGGACACGGACATCGAGCGGGCGCTAAGGGGGTAACCTGCGCCTCCACAGTGCCCGGAGGGTCATAGGTACGTGCCGCTTGCTGTTCGTGATCAATTGATTCGGTGGGCTCATAGTCTACCCTCGTCGGGTCACCCGGGGATTTCGAGGACATTGCGGGGTCTTAGGGGGAAGTACTGGTGGCCCATCTTAGCTAAGGACGTGCGATTCTATGTCTCCTCCTGTTCGGTGTGCTCCCAGAGCAAGGCTCATAGGCACTTGCCTAGAGGGAAGTTACAGCCCCTCCCCATTCCACAATAGCCGTGGTCTCATCTATCGGTGGACTTCCTCACTGATCTTCCCCCGTCTCAGGGAAACACGATGATCCTGGTCGTTGTGGATCGGTTCTCTAAGTCCTGCCATCTTATTCCATTGCCCGGTCTCCCTACGGCCCTACAGACTGCGGAAGCTCTGTTCACCCACGTCTTCCGGCACTACGGGGTCCCTGAGGACATCGTTTCTGATCGGGGTCCCCAGTTCACATCCCGAGTGTGGAAGGCGTTTATGGAACGCCTGGGGGTCTCGGTCAGCCTGACCTCGGGGTATCACCCGGAGAGTAATGGGCAGGTGGAGAGAGTGAACCAGGTGGTGGGTAGCTTTCTGCGGTCGTATTGCCAGGACTGGCCAGGGGAGTGGGCGAGATATGTCCCCTGGGCTGAAATGGCCCAGAACACACTCCCCCACTCCTCCACCAACATGTCACCGTTTCAGTGCGTGTTGGGTTACCAGCCGGTCCTGGCACCGTGGCATCAGAGCCAGACCGAGGCTCCTGCGGTGGAGGAGTAAATTCATTAAAAATCCTACAATGTGATTTTCTGGATTTTTTTTCTCATTTTGTCTGTCATAGTTGAAGTGTACCTATGATGAAAATTACAGGCCTCTCTCATCTTTTTAAGTGGGAGAACTTGCACAATTGGTGGCTGACTAAATACTTTTTTGCCCCACTGTATATTGCACTGGTCATCCCCAAAGCCAACACTTCCTTTAGCCACCTTTCCTTCCAGTTCTCTGCTGCCAATGACTGGAACGAATTGCAAACATCTCTGAAGCTGGAGTCATATCTCCCTCTCTAACTTTAAGCATTAGCTATCAGAGCAGCTTACCTATCACTGTACCTGTACACAGCCAATCTGTAAAAACCTCATCCCCATATTATTACTTACACTCTTGCTCTTTTGCACCCCAGTATCTCTACTTGCACATCACCATCTGCACATCTGTCACTCCAGTATTAATGCTAAATTGCCTACCTCCCTACTCTTCTACATTTGCACACACTGTATATAGATTTGTCTATTTTTCTTTTCTTTTGTGTTATTGACTATGTTTGTTTATGTGTCACTCTGTGTTGCTGTTTTTGTTGCACTGCTTTGCTTTATCTTGGCCAGGTCGCAGTTGTAAATGAGAACTTGTTCTCAACTGGCCTACCTGGTTAAATAAAGGTGAAAAAAGGGGTATTTTACCAAATAGGGCTGTCTTCTGTATACCTACCTAGTCACAACACAACTGATTGGCTCAAACGCATTAAGAAGGAAATAAATTACACAAATTAACTTTGAATAAGTTAATTGAAATGTATTCCAGGTGACTACCTCATGAAGCTGGTTGAGAGAATGCTAAGAGTGTGCAAAGCTGTCATCATGACAAAGGGTGGCTACTTTGAAGAATCTCATATATAAAATATATTTGGATTTGTTTAACACTTTTTTGGTTACTACATGATTTCATATGTGTTATTTCATAGTTTTGATGTCTTCACTATTATTCTACATTAAATAATCATTGAAATGACTGAACATATCAAATGTATGATAAGGTCATATGATCAAAATGTACATTTCTATCTCGGGTTGATATATCTTTGTTGCATTACCATGATGAAATTACAGACCTCTCTCTGATAATTCAACCTCAGTGTACACAGTCCTGAGAGCAAATAAGTTGTTTGTGTTTATAGGGCTCCTTCACACACTCTGGTTAATGTGTGAGACCTCAGACCTGTGTGTCTGTCTTTCAGCTCCCCAGCGCTGAATGAAAAACAATCACATCCCTTGAAATCCGGGATTAAGTTGGATTAGGAAGGCAAATATTAATTCCCCCGGGTCGGGACTTTATTGTGCTTGGTCGGGCCTCAGTCTGTCACTCTGGGACAGTCACGTTGCAAGTGACACAGAAACATCCAAATGCCTTAGGACTTCAGAGTCATTCTGATACTGAGATTCTCAAAGTGAATTCCAGTATGCCATAGAGAAATGTATTTAATGCTGTCCGCATCTAGTGTTGTGTAGGATAATACCAGTTCAACAAAGAAATGATATCATTTCTGTGTTGAATGCTAGAGGAATCAAACTCGCTGGATTTTAAATCAAACATTTTATATAAACAAGAAAACTAACTGAAGATGTTACATTCATGTCTTTTATTTGGGATAAACATTTACTTGTAATAATTCAAAACTCATCTTGATAAAAATGTTTATGATTTCATCTGTGATGTCATGTATATTTCTGCCTAGTTGAGTTAGTTAATGTTGTATTATAATTGTTATTGTTTACTGTAGGTCAGGATATTGATCCAGCATTAGAGCATAGTGCTGACTCATCAACAGACGGTTGACGTGTTTGAATTCTGCCCTCTCTCCTCTCCTCCACCACTGTCTGTTGTCCTCTGGCTTAACCAGGAAAGAAGCATGCAAATTACTATAGCTCTTAGCTTTTCTGTCTGTTTAGTAGTCTAGATTTCTATCATGTGGTCTTTGTCTATTCACTGCCCGAGGACTGAGTCAAAACACATTCACTGATGCTGTACTGTAATTATGTAGTGGTGCCACAGCATTTTGTGAACTTTCTATTGCAGTCACTCTGTGTTACTGTACCTATTCAGCATATTATGCTTAGGACTATGTCTTGACCCACAGCATTTAGTGGTAACCTTGCTAATACAATTCAATATGTTCAAGGAGACAAAATTGCTGAACTGATTTGAAATACAGTCTGCTTCTGATGGATAAAGGGACTGTTAGGGTACAGAGAGGCTCATTTCACAGAATTTTTATGGGACCATTTGAGATTTTAAATAGCCGCCCACCATTATATCTAGGTCAGAGTACGTTCTGTGTCATTTTAGAGGAATAGGTTTTAATGTTAGCAGTTGGCACCAGTCACTTACTAATGTACTGTAGCTTTGGTACAGACCCTCACTCTGCTTGTCAGTTGTGAAACCCATGTAGTTTGCACCTTATTTTATGGTTCACGTACACTACATTGCCAAAGTATGTTGACACCTGCTTGTCGAACATCTCATTCCAAAATCATGGGCATTAATATGGAGTTGGTCCCCCCTTTGCTATTATAACAGCCTCCACTCTTCCTGGAAGGCTTTCCACTAGATGTTGGAACATTGCTGCAGGGACTTGCTTCCATTCAGCCACAAGAGCATGAGCGAGGTCGGGCACTGATTTTGGGCGATTAGGCCTGGCTCGTATTTTTTTGTTCCAATTCATCCCAAAGGTGTTCGATGGAGTTGAGGTCAAGACTCTGTGCAGTTCAGTCCTGTCTGGGTTGGCGCCCCCCCTTGGGTTGTGCCATGGCGGAGATCTTTGTGGGCTATACTCAGCCTTGTCTCAGGATGGTAAGTTGGTGGTTGAAGATATCCCTCTAGTGGTGTGGGGGCTGTGCTTTGGCAAAGTGGGTGGGGTTATATCCTTCCTGTTTGGCCCTGTCCGGGGGTGTCCTCGGATGGGGCCACAGTGTCTCCTGACCCCTCCTGTCTCAGCCTCCAGTATTTATGCTGCAGTAGTTTATGTGTCGGGGGGCTAGGGTCAGTTTGTTATATCTGGAGTACTTCACCTGTCCTATTCGGTGTCCTGTGTGAATCTAAGTGTGCATTCTCTAATTCTCTCCTTCTCTCTTTCTTTCTCTCTCTCTCAGGACCTGAGCCCTAGGACCATGCCCCAGGACTACCTGACATGATGACTCCTTGCTGTCCCCAGTCCACCTGACCGTGCTGCTGCTCCAGTTTCAACTGTTCTGCCTTATTATTATTCGACCATGCTGGTCATTTATGAACATTTGAACATCTTAGCCATGTTCTGTTATAATCTCCATCCGGCACAGCCAGAAGAGGACTGGCCACCCCACATAGCCTGGTTCCTCTCTAGGTTTCTTCCTAGATTTTGGCCTTTCTAGGGAGTTTTACAAAACTTTACAGTTGGCACTATGCATTGGAGCAGGTAGCATTCTCCTGGCATCCGCCAAACCCAGATTCATCCATCGCACTGCTAGATGGTGAAGAGTGATTCATCACTCCAGAGAACGCGTTTCCACTGTTCCAGAGGCCAATGGCGGAGAGCTTTACAACACTCCAGCCGACGCTTGGCATTGCGTATGATGATGTTAGCCTTGTGTGCGGCTGCTCCGCCATGGAAACCCATTTCATGAAGCTCCCGACGAACAGTTCTTGTGCTGAAGTTGCTTCAAGAGGCAGTTTGGAACTCGGTAGTTAGTGTTGCAACCGAGGACAGACAATTTTTTTTGCCGGCTACGCACTTCAGCACTCAGCGGTCCCATTCTGTCAGCTGGTGTGGCCTACGACTTTACTGCTGAGCCGATGTTGCTCCTAGACGTTTCCACTTCACAATAACAGCACTAACAGTTGACTGGGGCAGCTCTAGCAGGGCATACATTTGGCAAACTGACTTGTTGGAAAGGTGGCATCCAATGACTTTGAAATTCACAGGCCATTCTTCTGCCAATGTTTGCCAATTGAGATTGCAGGTCTGTGTGCCCGATTTTATACACCTGTCAGCAATGGGTGTGGCTGAAATTGCCAAATTTCCTAATTTGAATGGGGTTCCATAAACTTTTGTCCATGTAGTGTATTACAAGGTACTGTATGTACTGACATACACTGAGTGTACAAAACATTAGGAACACCTGCTCTTTCCATGACATAGACTGATCAGGTGAAAACTATGATCCCTTATTGATGTCACCTGTTAATCCACTTTAATCAGCGTAGCTGATGGGAGGAGACAGGTGAAATAATCATTTTTAAGCTTTGAGACAATTGAGACATGGATTGTTTATGTGTGCCATTCAGGGGGTGAGTGGGCAAGAAAAAATATTTAAGCGCTTTTAAATGGGGTATGGTAGTAGGTGCCAAGCACACCGGTTTGAGTGTGTCAAGAACTGCAACGCTGCTGGGTTTTTCACGCTCAACAGTTTCCTGTGTGTGATCCACCACCCAAAGGACAACCAGCCAACTTGACACAACTGTGGGAAGCATTAGTCCAGAGTCAAAATGGGCCAGCATCCCCATGGAACACTTTTGAAACCTTGCAGAGTTCATGCCCTGACAAATTGTGGCTGTTCTGAGGGCAAAAGGTGTTCCTAATATTTGGTATACTCAGTGTATATGGAAGTTGTTTAGACCAGGGAGGTTTTCCAATGCCTTGCAAAGTAGGGCACCTATAGGTAGATGGGATTTTTTTTTTTAATAGACATTGAATATCCCTTTGAGCATAGTGAAGTTATTAATTACACTTTGGATGGTGTATCAATACACCCAGTCACTACAAAGATACAGGCATCCTTCCTAACTCAGTTGCCAGAGGGGAAGGAAACCACTCAGGTATTTCACAATGAGGCCAATGGTGACTTTAAAACAGTCACAGAGTTTAATGGCGGTGGTGAGAGAAAACTAAGGATGGGTCAACAACATTGTAGTTACTCCTCAATACTAACCTAATTGACAGAGTGAAAAGAAGAAAGCCTGTACAGAATAAAAAATATTTCCAAACATACATCATTTTTGTAACAAGCCAGTAAAGTCATACTGAAACAAAATTGGCAAAGCAATTCCCTTTTTCTCCTGAATGCAAAGTGTTATGTCTGGGGCAAATCCAGTACAACACATTACTTAGTACCAGTCTCCATATTTTCAAGCATAGTGGTGGCTGCATCATGTTATGGGTATGTTTGTAATCATTAAGGACTGAGGAGTTTTTCAGGATAAAAAATAAACGTAATGGAGCTAAGAACAGTCAAAATCCTAGAGGAAAATATGGTTCAGTCTGCTTTTCAACAGACACTGGGAGATGAATTCACCTTTCAGTAGGACAATAACCTGAAACACAAGGCTAAATCTACACTGGAGTTGCTTACCAAGAAGACAGTGAATGTTTCTGAGTAACCGAGTAACAGTTATGACTTAAATCTACTTGAAAATGTATGGCAAGACCTGAAAATGGTTGTCTAGCGATGATGATCATCAACAAATTTGACAGAGCTTGAAGAATAATTGGAAAATGTTGCACAATCCGGTCTGGAAAGCTCTTAGAGACGTACCCAGAAAGACAGCTGTAATCGCTGCCAAAAGTGCGTCTACAAAGTTTTGACTCAATGGTGTGAATACTTATGTAAATGGAATATTTCCGTATTTAGTTTTTAAATACATTTGCTAAAATGTATAAAAACATGTTTTCTTTTTGTCATTATGGGGTACTGTGTGTAGATGGGTAAAAAAAGCAAACAATTGGATCCATTTTGAATTCAGGATGTAACACAACAAAATGTGGTATAAGTCAAGGGATGAATACTTTCTGAAGGCGCTGTATGTATCTCTAGTGTCATGACGTTGGCCTCTTTGGGTATAGCAACCCCATCCCCCTCTCCCTGCCTCCCCCCCTTGCCTCCTTCAACTAGGCTGCTGTGGTCAGAGGTCGTAAATTCCTGAGAAGAACCTGCCACATGGCCACATAGTAGAGAGAGGGTACACTTTCATAGAGGGCAAAGGAAATCCTTCCACCTCACAGAACTTGAGGTACAAACACATTTCATGTTCCGGAGAAAGTGTAAAAGATCGGTGAAGAATCCAGCTACGAACTGGTCCGTTTGTCACAACTTGGGGAAGCTCATGGGAGACGGTGTGGCCACATTACCATAACGCTGTTTATATAATAGCCTCAGATATGAGGTTTACATCTAATTGTTGTATAAGATGAATGAGTGAGTATGATACTGTTTGTATAATTGTGTAATATGATTGTGGACTGTTTAATGAAGAAAAATACAATTCCCTTTTGATTTGAACTAAATCAGAGGACCGCTCGACAGAATAAGAACAAGTCTTTGATACTAATTACTAGTCTGCAGTTAGGAATTCGGTATCATTCAACGCGAACAACGACATCATCCATTCTATAACGAATGTCACTTTGAACTATCCCCTCTAACCAAGACAGAGAGAGGGAGAGAGACGGACAATTCTACGAAAGACACAAACTTTTCACCAGCGACCAAGACGACACACTGAGCGTAAATATATGTATTGATTGCAATTGTTCCCGAATGAATGAGCGTTCATGTGTAAAGGATTCGTATTTTAATTGTTGTAATTATCACTCTGTAGTGACTTATTAGTCGACCCCTACTTCCCCTTTTTGTCTAACAAGCCGCCATGCCGGTTTAGCCCACTAGGGCGCATTTTCCTATCATTACATTTACCTTGTTTGTTTGTTTGTTTATGCATTTCTGTGAATGACTTAGTAATAAATAAATGATTTAAGACAATTGATGTATGGATGACTCATAGTGAAGACTGGGGTCGTGCAGATAACCAACAATTTCGACGTTTGGAATGAGACTAACGTGAGGTACAGTAAATAATTCATTAATTCGAAGACTAATCGATCAGATACTTTGTAATCTGAATATTTTTCCTTGGTGCCCCGACTTCCTAGTTAATTAGTTACGTGATTAATCAGTTGATCGCGCAGTAACTAATTACAGAGAATCTTTGATAAAAACTATCAGTTAATGATAGTAAAGACACGACACTGTGTAGTGTAGGATGATACAAGTTAGACAGAGAAGTGATAGCATTGCTATGTTGAATGCTAGAGGAATCAAACTCATTGGATTTGAAATAAAATATATGTTATATAAACCAGAAAACTAACTGAAGATGTTACATTCATCAGTTTTTTTATAGACAGTTTACTTGTAATAATTCAAAGCTCATCTTGATAAAAAAAATGTTTTCCTTTTTATGATTTCATCTTTGATGTCATGTATATTTCTGCCTAGTTGAGTTAGTTATTGTTGTATTATAGTTGTTATTGTTTACTGTAGGTCAGGATATTGATCCAGCATTAGAGCATAGTGCTGACTCATCAACAGACGGTTGACGTGTTCAAATTCTGCCATCTCCTCTCCTTTCATCCACCACTCTCTTTTGTCCTCTGGTTTAACATCATTTGAGGAGTCGCCTGAAGCATGAGAGGAATGCAAGATGGAGGCATACAGCAGTGGTGAGGCAGAGGGCTCGTAGTGAGGACGACTGGCTTGGTACTATTCTGAACTTTGTGTGGTGATCTTTCTGGTGCCCAGAGCTGCTGAGGCCTCACCTAAGTGGTGTTACACAGAGTGGAAGAGGAGAAGTTCAGTGGCTATATGAGTCAGGGTGGTTCCCAGACTCTTACAACATCATCTACCATCCTCTGTCCAGATCCCTTCTCTCAAGCCATGAACTGACCCTCTCTATCTTCGGAGGATGCCGCTTTCAAAGACTGGGCCTGTATTGGTCGACCTGTCATGATATATTGGTTGTTTGTTTTTTGCTCTTGAAACGCTTTAAGATTCTATGAAAAGCGCTATAGAAATGTAATGAAT
This sequence comes from Oncorhynchus tshawytscha, assembly GCF_018296145.1. Taxonomy (NCBI): domain Eukaryota; kingdom Metazoa; phylum Chordata; class Actinopteri; order Salmoniformes; family Salmonidae; genus Oncorhynchus; species Oncorhynchus tshawytscha. Next base: position 35,279,926 of record NC_056450.1, on the reverse strand, counting down.
TAATATGAATTATTATTCTCATTAACCAGGAAAGAAGCATGCAAATTACTATAGCTCTTAGCTTTTTTGTCTGTTTAGTAGTCTAGATTTCTATCATGTGGTCTTTGTCTATTCACTGCCCGAGGACTGAGTCAAAACACATTCACTGATGCTGTACTGTAATTATGTAGTGGTGCCACAGCATTTTGTGAACTTTCTATTGCAGTCACTCTGTGTTACTGTACCTATTCAGCATATTATGCTTAGGACTATGTCTTGACCCACAGCATTTAGTGGTAACCTTACTCATTAGTGAAGGACAAAGTGCTAAAAAATAGGCTAATACAATTCAATATGTTCAAGGAGACAAAATTGCTGAACTGGTTTGAAATACAGTCTGCTTCTGATGGATAAAGGGACTGTTAGGGTACAGAGAGGCTCATTTCACAGAATTTTTATGGGACCATTTGAGATTTTAAATAGCCGCCCACCATTATATCTAGGTCAGAGTACGTTCTGTGTCATTTTAGAGGAATAGGTTTTTAATGTTAGCAGTTGGCACCAGTGACTTACTAATGTACTGTAGCTTTGACACAGACCCTCACTCTGCTTGTCAGTTGTGAAACCTATGTAGGTTGCACCTTATTTTATGGTTCACATATTACCAGGTATGTACTGACAAGTAAGTCTTGGTAAAACTGTAATTCCACTGTAATGAAGTATGAGTTACTTGTTTGTTTCTACCCTTATGAATGTACCAGCAATATGTTGTCATTATCATGTTTGGAGTCTGTAGATAAGTCTCTGGACTGTAGATACGTCTCTGGACTGTAGATACGTCTCTGGACTGTAGATACATCTATGGACTGTAGATAAGTCTCTGGACTGTAGGACTGTAGATAAGTCTCTGGACTGTAGATACGTCTCTGTATGGAGGATGGGACTTTTGGATGAGATGACCCCAAAGGTTTTTAATCTTTTTGTCTTGGCCGAGCGCCAACCATCAGCTTGTCTTCCCTCACATCTCACACACTTCTTATGCACTTTGATAAAATATTGCCTTTAATAGGTTGCACCTCACATGTCAATTGTCATTTAGTTTGATAGTTATCTTGGTTAGGATACATTTTGAAAAAAACACCTCATCGAATAAAGGTGACTTTTCTCTCTTTGATCAGTAGAGTAATTAAGAGTTAATGAGTGTTGATGACAAGCCAAAGTGTCATTACCAAGAGGTCAGAGGGCGTGTAGCAATAAACATTGAACAGCAGCAGAGCCCAGACAAGGCCATCAGTTTGGTGAAATGAAACATTTGGCAGCTCTGTGATCCATGACAAGGATCAGCTATCTCACCATCTGCATCAGTCGTCTCCCAACCTGCCTGCAGACGGCCAGGGAGTCTGCCTCATTTTCTTCGCCTAATCAACTCCTCTGTAATAAAGACTCTCCACCGCCCACCTCTATATAGAGCAGATAGTCGTCCATCATTCCCTCTCAACTTCCAGCCAAGTGTTATCAAAGAACATTTTCTGGGAGTGTTCTGGGGTTTGGTTAATCAGTACATTGTGTGAAAGTCCTGCTGTGCCTCTGCTTGCTTTCCTCTTTAATTAATACCTAACCTGGTACCCTGGAGGACCCGCTCTCCCCAGAGGGATGATGACACCAGCGACGGAAGCTCCTTCAGGGAGTGCTTTTGGAATATTTTGAGGGATATAGTACTGTGTATTAAATCCCTCACAGGTTGCATCTGATGCTGCTATCACAACCAAAAACAGGAAGGATGATTGTGGTTGGATTTCTAAATTAAGAGGCTGCATTTTGATATTCAGAGATGTTTATTCATTTGTTGTAAAGTTTTGGTGTCAAGAATATCTCCCAACTGGGGCATTATTGGTTTCTGTCATTTCAGAAAGAAGAAACGTGCATGGTGCTGGAAATGATCATATGCTGTTTGGCTGAGTGTAGTTCCAGTGATGGCATACTAGTTTGACTGTCACTCCACACACCTTTCAGCCTTGTGCATCATTTAAGATAAACCTTTTGAGGTGTACTTCAAACTGCAATACACTTCAGAGAAACAAACAGCATCAACGTGATTTCAAAGAAAGGAAGAACAAAACCTTGTACAGAACAAAATAGGATTTTATTAACTCCTAATATTAGTTCTAGATCTGTTTTTAGAAAACAAGAATAATATCTATAACATTTACACAAACAAATTGAAGTGTGTAGATAAAAAATAGTTTGTCTCTCTCTCTTCCAGTAAATATAATATATTTGGATATTTCCAAAAAAATAAAAGCAAACCCTCCCCTCTGTAAATAAACCCCCAGAGACAATCACTCCCATGGGGAAGGGAAAAGGCTACACGCATCTGAAACCAAACGCGACAGAAACAAACAAGAGCCAATACCTCAAAGACAATGGGTACTTATTTCAGCAAGAGATACGACAATTTTCACAAACATATATACAGTATTTTAGGTTTCCCTAAACATTCTTGAATAAAAAACTGTACACAATGACAAAGCCATCACACAATAGTACATGTCAAGGTTGTAGATCCCATAGTGTTTCAGAAACGTTCAAAAAGAGACAACAAAAAGCAGCTCAAATCTCTGGTCAGAGTTGAGAGCCACAGAACGTTTGGAAACACAACTGCATTTTTCATACAACCGAAAAACACAAATGTACTGTATGTAGCATTTAAGTTACAATGAGATGATAGACAATGTGGGTCTGTCTGTGTGGCATTCAGACTATAGCGCTCATGAGCAGAGTAAAATATCCCTCCTCTGAAAAAAGACAATCAATACATCTTTTGCTGGTGAAAGAAGTGGTGAACTTAAATACTGAAGTTTATCGAACTTCTAAGCAACTCAAGATGCTCATAATTTTCCCCACTTCTGGTAGGTGAAAATATGTTCCAATAAATGGCTTTTCTTCACAATATCCATCTCACCCGTTTCAAAAAATCCCTCACTTGCATAAATGGATACCTAACACCCAAATGTTCCTCATCTCCATTTGTCTGAAAACTTAACTTTAAGGCTTTGGCTAATTCATTTGCATGGTAGTCAAAAAAGAATGATCAAATTCATACATGCTGTATATTATTAACAGTCTGAAGAGGGTTCAGAATGGCCTGGTGCGTTTATATCCATTTCACATTTGATGGATATCATAGTTTATTAGTTCAGCTAAACTTGCTTCGCATTAATAACTGATTTCTGAACAGTTTTCAGGAGAGTTGAGACAGCAACATGCTAAAATGTGTAGACTATGGAACTGGGACAAAGAGGGCCAGTATGTTAAAGACAAGCACATGATGAACAACCTCCTCCTCACTGGGCAAAAACTGGTTGAATCAACATTGTTTCCACGTCATTGTGAGGACGTCGAAACAACGTGAAAAACTGATTGGATTTGCAAAAGGTCAAAGGGCATTTAATTTTTTATTTGAACCAACATCCAATGACATGGTGATTTTTTGTTGTTGTTGAATTCACATTAGTTGACAACTCAACCAAATGTAAATCGAAACTAGACATTGAACTGACGTCTGTGCCCAGTGGGTCATGTGCCATCTGAAAATTGGGATGAAGAAAGGATCAAGTGAGTATTTTCATGTCATCCATATCTAAAAAGAGCTTAAACATGGATGTCTTAAGAACATATTTACAGCACATTACAGGGCTTATGTCCATATATGCAGTAGAATAAACTCTAGCACACAACAGTCAGATCCTCTTATCATAGAAGACGTAGCAGAGCGCTGTATCTACGTGATAAAACTGCAATAACACATTTACAAAAGCAATACATTTCTGTATAGACAATTATTCATATGCAGACAAACATACTGTATTCTTAGGTATATCATTTAGGCTTGTATTTCCAAGAATAGTTTTCATTTGTGACCAAAACGGACAACTTTTTTTTAAATCAAAAGGCTTTTGCCCCAACACTTGAGCAAACAGTAGCAGTCTCTCTCTTCTGTAAAATGCTGCCATTTATCCCTCACTAACCTATGACATCACTATCCCATCACTGTTGCTCCTTCTGATTTAAACTGTCAGCCCACGGGTCTGGGGAAATCCCCCAGCTGTCAAACTGAGAAATAGGCCAGGTATTTGAGCAATCCATCAACATTCATGTCATAAAAGTGACTGGTCAATAGTAAACACATTTCATTCAATTGCCTACACAACACAAACATGCTAGGCTAGAGCAGGATGTATCACCAGTACTGTAGCAATACACAGGCAGAAGTATCAACAAGGTACTGGAGTTACACCACGGACACATAATATTACACACAAACTATCAAAACTATCATTTTTCAATTAGAAGGGGTAAGTACATTTTAAGTCCCAGGTAATACAATCGAATAATATTAGCACACGACTGTTAAAAGACAGCAATATCATGAACAGAACACAGCCTGAGATGTATAAAGCTACAGACTGGGGCGTAGGATGTTAAAATATACAGAGGCATTTATAATCTTCTTGTTTCCATGATGCTTACAATTTTGTTGTTAAATACACTCTGCACAAAAAGACAGTCTAGCCAACAAGGCATTGCTAAGCGCATTGTCATAGAATAGATTGCATGTATATTTAGAACTGTTGTTTCTAACCGTTCAGTTGCAATAGTGTTTATCAGCGTTAGAAATGACTTTTAGACCCATGTCATGATGACTAATAACAAGGCATATTCTTGTGGTAAGTGTACCACCATGACATCGGCGTTAGTGACTGATCACGTGAAGGGTAACTGATTTGACGAGAGTGGCACACACCGTTCCAATACTAGCTAATTGTTTTGCCAATTGTGACGAGGAATGAAGTAGAAAAAAAGTCAGTCCCTCAAAGAGGGTTTTGACATTGTGATGTTAAGTTCAAGGTAAAGTGCTATGCATGAAATCACTGGCCAACAGTCTTTACTTGACTAGAAGTAGGGTAAGAGAGTGAAGCAGGTACTTAGAATAGCCAAACATCCACTAGGATTATTTTTAAGTGCTTTTGAGTGGGCAGATGTGACATTTCTAAAGGTTGCTTAGTAATCGAATGAAGCCTATTTCCTCAGATCTGCTGGGCACCTGTAACTAAAACCAGAGGTTAGACAGGCTCACAGAGAAACAAACAGTCACAGAGCAGTGATTGAAGAGACACACATTACATTCTGGGGAGAGGGTTCAACCAAAACACTAACTGGTTAACAGTTGGGTTCAATTCCTTATTCTTGAGGCACTCCTATTTTTTTTTTTAATATTTTTTTTAGATGCACATTACAATTATGATTTAAAATATGCCAATCTAACATTACAAATGAAATACCAAATGCAACTAGGTGTGTTTTGATTGAATCACCTCATTAAATACAATTTCAGATATTGTCCGTAGACATAACACTAAAAAATACATTAAAAAAAAAAGCCTCATTTGTCCTGAATAAGCCCCCGATTAGACAATAATTACAAGCTCTCAAACTACAAAAGATGATTAAATGAATTCAGATATTATTAATGAATTCAGATATACATTATAGACTCCAGTACAGTAACAGACCAAAAGAGCCCTGCCAATAACAAGTTACTGTAGTCCACTGACTCTAGAAGGCTAACACTACTTCATTAGATGGTACAGTAAGTATATTTGGAAAGGCTATTTGGTGTGAAGCTGGACTGTTGTTAAGGATACTAATGCATCTCCTTTAACTAGGAGCAAGCTGAGCTAACAATGTCATGAGTCAGAACTTTATAAAATGCACTCTTTAAGAGTAACATATGTACTATTTTAATGTACAAAAATAATTGTTGGACACCAATTGCTAATCAACCAACAAAGCTTTTTAAGCTATTTGCTATAAGCATTGTCTGAATAAATTAAAAATAATTGTGTCAACATTTCCAATTGTTTGCTAATGTAAAAATGGCCAGTGGACAAATATCTCTATAAATCAACCAAGTTATTTTCAGTAAAAACTAAATTAAATCAAAGCTGATCAAAAGCTTAACCATTTTATTTTCAATGATAACCTGATCTATTGTAAGTTATACTTGGTCTTTAACCATGTCGCATAATGATTATGTACAATTATGCAAGCAAACCTAGTCTTTTCTAAATCCATTTTGAAAGTAAACTGGGTATTCTGTGTGTGATTTTGGTAACATTATAAGGTGTTATAGCCCTTGCATGAATGAAGGCTACCACTGCATCTCTAAAATTACATAGGATTTAATCAATGCAGCTGGTCTTTGGTGAAGTTTCACATGATACTCCAGAACCAATGTTCCATCTTGGCATCAAAATAATTAACTAGTAATTAAACCTAAAAGAAAACCTGGAATGGACAGTGAACATGACCGACTATCAAATTCACATAACAATAGAACGCGATCACACCTGATTCTCCATCAAAATAAACAGTACATTTGAATGTATTCATCTGAATCGTTAAAACACATCCACTAGTTCTCTGGTTTTCATGTTAAAAAAAATCCAGAATAAACTTTTCCAGAATAAAAGTTTCAATCCAGCCATGAGATTATCAATGGTAAGCGCCATTTCTTCACCATGATAATAAAATGTTCCCATGACTTGGCTTCTTTAAAAAAAACAAAAAAAAACAGCATCAAGCATCAACATGCCTTCCAAGTTCATCTCAAAGTAAAACACTCGGTATGGTACCACTACAGGTACCCATGTCTTCTTCATGGAACTGCTCATTTGAAAAGTACTTAGAGAATAAGAAACCAATTACATGTAAAGCAATGGGCAAGCACTACCATAATGCTTTCATGGACAAAGTTTAATCTATAAAGTCAAGTGCCCTGTGATGGGGGAAAATTATAAAACAGGAAAATATATTTAAATATATATATAATATCAATTTAAAATTTGAGGCAAAAATCTGAATCGACAAAGAAAGAGAGACGCACCAAAAATTCCTTATCTGGCAACAAAAAAAGAAAAAAGTAGCCCCTCTAAGTTTCAAAGTTGCCAACACCACCTCTTGGCCTTGATCCAGAACCTCTGGGCTAGCCCGTCATGAGGTTCTTTGAATGCAGATTCCAACTGCTAAAAAAATCATTCATTCAACAGCACTCCGGACACCAGATCTCCACTCATGAGTGCACTCTGGCTTGGAGTACTTGATTTGGTCATGGAGTGTACCTTCTGTCCCATAGGCTGAACTGGGGAATCAATGTCCACAGGACTGTGGAAGGACTCCAGGACTCTCCTCATGGTTTCTGTGGGCCTGGCGACAGCACTACAGGAGTAGACAGGCCGTCCACACTCAAGGCAGGGATATGGATATGATTGCTTCCATTGGAGGGGAACTAAAACAATAAAGTACAGCTGATTAGTAACATCTAGAGTAGTTACATCCTGTTGCCCATTTGTTATGTGTTAAAAGGCTCAACTATGTAATAAATGAGAAGTTGTGGTCCAGCACTGGGACGGTGTAAGATGTTGTAGTATGATTGTTAACCAGTAGAGGGAGGTTAAAGTATTTTCTATTAACGCAGTAATCATAATGTACCTAAACCTACATACAGTACAGTACCAGTCAAAAATTTGGACACACCTACTCATTCAAGGGTTTTTCTTTGTTTTTACTATTTTCTACATTGTAGAATAATAGTGAAGACCTTAAAACTATGAAATAACACATGGAATCATGTAGTAACCAAAATAAGTGTTAAATCAAAATATATTTAATATTTGAGATTCTTCAAGGTAGCCACCCTTTGCCTTGATGACAACTTTGCACACTCTTGGCATTCTCTCAACCCTCTTAATGAGGTAGTCACAGTCATGGAGGAGGAGGGGTAATGGTGCTTTGCTGGTGACACAGTCTGTGATTCATTTAGAATTCAAGGCACACTTAACCCGCATGGCTACCACAGCATTACGACATCCCATCTGGTTTGCGCTTAGTGGGACTATCATTTGTTTTTCAACAGGACAATGACCCAATACACCTCCAGGCTGTGTAAGGGCTATTTGACCAAGAAGGAGAGTGATGCATCAGATCACCTGGCCTCCACAATCACCCGACCTCAACCCAATTGAGATGGTTTGGGATGAGTTGGACCGCAGAGTGAAGGAAAACCAGCCAACAAGTGCTCAGCATATGTGGGAACTCCTTCAAGACTGTTGGAAAAGCATTCCAGGTGAAGGTGGTTGAGAGAATGCCAAGAGTGTGCAAAGCTGTCATCAAGGCAAAGGGTGGCTACTTTGAAGAATCTCAAATCTCATATCTAATTTGATTTTGATTTGTTTAACACTTTATTTGGCTACTACGTGATTCCATGTGTGTTATTTTATAGTTTTGATGTCGTCACTATTATGCTACAATGTAGAAAATAGTAAAAGTAAAGAAAAACTCTTGAATGAGTAGGTGTGTCCAAACTTTAGACCGGTGCTGTACATACGCAAGTAGTTGTGCTGAGCAATTAGTGATTTGTGGTCAGTTTTCGATTTCAACAATTTTCTTTAGACATTAAAGGTGCACTACGCAGAAATTGCTCCACCATTTTGTGGTTGCTAAAATGTTAATAGTTTGCTTAATTTCAGTTTGTGACAAAACAAGCTCTTGTACCTAAGTGTACATAACTCTAAACCACTGTGAAATATCTTTTCCATAACCCAAAATATTGTATTTCCAGCTGGTGTACAAAACCGAAGGTAAAAGACGCAAAAACAAAACTTAAGAACGGGAAGCATTGAAATAATGCACACAGATCTACCGCTTCTTAGACTTGCTTTCAATGAGAATGACTGATCTATAACTCACATTTCTATGGGAATTTGGTCAGCTCGCCCCAAAAGTTTCATATTGTAGCTTTAAATGCACTATGAATTATATTGAATGCTGTAACACCACAGAATAAAACAATTAATACTTAAGTCCCATGATGATAGTGACTGCCCATTACCTGCTATTCACTTATTAACCATCATTTATTCACATTACTTTAATAAAATATTTGTTTTATTTTACAACTTTTTTTATTTAATGCCGAGTCATCATCTCATATCTATAGAGCTGTAGCCTATTCTGTCTGACAAAAATCACTATTTGAGTAGTTCTTCAAAGTAAATAAGGTATACTTTTATGACTGCTGAATACCAACTATCAACAGTTTAGATCAGGGGTCTCCAACAGATAGATCCCGAGCTACCAGTAGCTCACCTATGAGTGGCTCACCTATGAGTGGCTCACCTATGAGTGGCTCACCTATGAGTGGCTCACCTATGAGTAGCTCACCTATAAATAACCTTAGTGGCTCACCTGAGTAGAACCTATATCATGATGATCTCACCTATGTAGTGGCTCACCTTGAGTGGCTCACCTTGTTTTCCAAAGTGCTCACCTATGAGTAGCTCACCCTAACAGAGTAACTCACCTATGAGTGGCTCACCTTGCTAGATGCTCACCTAAAGGGGAGCTCACCTATGAGTAGCTCACCTGATGAGTAGCTCACCTATGAGTGAACTCACCTAATGAGTGGCTCACCTATGAATAATTGCTCACCTATGAGTGAAAAGCTCAAAAAAATACAAAATATAAGTCCAGCTCAAGAAAATACTGTACTATAGTGGCTCACCTATGAGTGGCTCACCTATGAGTAGCTCACCTATGAGTAGCTCACCTATGAGTGGCTCACCTGTGAGTGGCTCACCTGTTTATTCACCATTATTTCACCAGGTATATTGGCTCAAAACATGTCTTGCTCACCTATGAGAGCTCACCTATGAGTGGCTCACCTATGAGTGGCTCACCTAATGAGTGGCTCACCTATGAGTAGCTCACCTATGAAAAAAACCTATGAGTAGCTCACCTAAAAGTGGCTCACCTATGAAATGCTCACCCTGGAGTTAGCTCACCTATTTTGGCTCACCTATGAGTGGCTCACCCTCTGAGTACAAGCTCACCTCAGTGAGTGGCTCACCTGTCTGCTCACCAGAGTAGCTCACCTATGAGGGCTCACCTATGGAGTAGCTCACCTTGAGTAGCTCACCTTTTCTGGCTCACCTATGAGTAGCTCACCTTTGAAAATAGCTCACCTATGAGTGGCTCACCTATGAGTGGCTCACCTATGAGTGGCTCACCTATGAGTAGCTCACCTATGAGTGGCTCACCTATGAGTGGCTCACCTATGAGTAGCTCACCTAAATGGCTCACCTAAGTGGCTCACCTAGAGTGGCTCACCTTAGTGGCTCACCTAAAGTGGCTCACCATAGTGGCTCACCTAGTGAGTGGCTCACCATTATAGTGGCTCACCTAGAGTAAATCCTAAAAGTGGCTCACCTAAGTGGCTCACCTATGAGTGGCTCACCTTCTGAGTGATGCTCACCTATGAGATCACCTATGAGTGGCTCACCTCTGAGTGCTCACCTCTGAGTGGCTCACCTAGCAGTGGCTCACCTAGAGTGGCTCACCTGATGAGTAGCTCACCTATGAGTGGCTCACCTGGGACTGAGTGGCTCACCTATGAGTGGCTCACCTAGGGGAGAGTGGCTCACCTATGAGTGGGACTCACCTATGAGTGTAGCTCACCTATGAGTGGCTCACCTATGAGTAAATCACCTATGAGTGGCTCACCTATGAGTGGCTCACCTATGAGTGGCTCACCTTGAGTGGCTCACCTATCAAATGGCTCACCTATGAGTAGCTCACCTACATGTGGCTCACCTAGAGTGGCTCACCTATGAGTGGCTCGCCTAAGTGGCTCGCCTATGAGTGGCTCACCTATGAGTGGCTCACCTATGAGTAATCACCTACAAGTGGCTCACCTAAGTGGCTCACCTGTCATGAGTGGCTCACCTATGAGTGGCTCACCTATGAGTGGCTCACCTATGAGTAGCTCACCTATGAGTGGCTCACCTATACAGTGGCTCACCTATGAGTGGCTCACCTATGAGTGGCTCACCTATGAGTGGCTCACCTATGAGTGGCTCACCTATGAGTGGCTCACCTATGAGTAGCTCACCTATGAGTGGCTCACCTATGAGTGGCTCACCTATGAGTGGCTCACCTATGAGTGGCTCACCTATGAGTAGCTCACCTATGAGTAGCTCACCTATGAGTAGCTCACCTATGAGTGGCTCACCTATGAGTGGCTCACCTATGAGTAGCTCACCTATGAGTAGCTCACCTATGAGTAGCTCACCTATGAGTGGCTCACCTATGAGTAGCTCACCTATGAGTAGCTCACCTATGAGTAGCTCACCTATGAGTAGCTCACCTATGAGTGGCTCACCTATGAGTAGCTCACCTATGAGTGGCTCACCTCATGAGTGTGCTCACCTATGAGTGGCTCACCTTAGTGGTGGCTCACTGATGGCTCACCTTGAGAGTAGCTCACCTTGAGTCAGCTCACCCCAGCTCACCTGATGCACTCACCTGAGTAGCTCACCTTCTGAGTGGCTCACCGAGTGAACAGGCAGTGGCTCACCTTGATGTCTCACCTGATCTTTAGTGGCTCCTGTAGCACCCTATGAGTAGCTCACCTATGAGTGGCTCACCTATGAGTAGCTCACCTGAGAGTAGCTCACCCATGAGTAGCTCACCTATGAGTAGCTCACCTATGAGTAGCTCACCTATGAGTGGCTCACCTATGAGTAGCTCACCTATGAGTGGCTCACCTATGAGTAGCTCACCTATGAGTGGCTCACCTATGAGTAGCTCACCTATGAGTGGCTCACCTATGAGTGGCTCACCTATGAGTGGCTCACCTATGAGTGGCTCACCTCCTGAGTGGCTCACCTATGAGTGGCTCACCTATGAGTGGCTCACCTATGAGTGGCTCACCTGTGAGTGGCTCACCTATGAGTAGCTCACCTGTGAGTGGCTCACCCGATGAGTGGCTCACCTTGAGTGGCTCACCACTACTGAGTGGCTCACCTGGAGTGGCTCACCTATGAGTGGCTCACCTATGAGTGGCTCACCTATCAGTGGCTCACCTTGGTGGCTCACCTGATGAGTGGCTCACCTTGAGTAGCTCACCTATGAGTGGCTCACCTCCCTGAGTAGCTCACCTATGAGTGGCTCACCTATGAGTAGCCACCTATGAGTGGCTCACCTATGAGTAGCTCACCTATGAGTGGCTCACCTATGAGTGGCTCACCTATGGTAGCTCACCTATGAGTAGCTCACCTATGAGTGGCTCACCTATGAGTGGCTCACCTATGAGTGGCTCACCTATGAGTAGCTCACCTATGAGTAGCTCACCTATGAGTAGCTCACCTATGAGTGGCTCACCTATGAGTGGCTCACCTATGAGTGGCTCACCTATGAGTAGCTCACCTATGAGTGGCTCACCTATGAGTGGCTCACCTATGAGTGGCTCACCTATGAGTAGCTCACCTATGAGTAGCTCACCTATGAGTAGCTCACCTATGAGTAGCTCACCTATGAGTGGCTCACCTGAGTGGCTCACCTATGAGTGGCTCACCTATGAGTAGCTCACCTTGAGTAGCTCACCTATGGTAGCTCACCTATGAGTAGCTCACCTATGAGTGGCTCACCTCAAAGTAGCTCACCTATGAGTAGCTCACCTATGAGTAGCTCACCAGCATGAGTAGCTCACCTAGCTGAGTAGCTCACCTCTGAGTAGCTCACCTGGTGGCTCACCTATGAGTGGCTCACCTATGCTAGTGGCTCACCTTTGAATGTAGCTCACCTATGAGTAGCTCACCTGATGAGTAGCTCACCTATGAGTAGCTCACCTATGAGTAGCTCACCTATGAGTAGCTCACCTATGAGTAGCTCACCTATGAGTAGCTCACCTATGAGTAGCTCACCAATCAATTCTGAAAGTACATGCATTTCTTCATTTGTTCCATCACAAACTGTCAAAAACATAAATCTCCCGGCTACTATCCAATCAAAGCCACAATGACATTATATCACCCCTGGTTAGCCACTGCAAAAGTAACAACCTCTGTCAATACATTTCTAGCACGTTTGTCTATGTCTGTCTATTTGGTGCATTGTTTGTTTACCACTCTATATGTAGCCATTGATTGATGCTAATGATAACCGCCATGTGGGTAGACAAAGAATTTCCCAAAAACCTTCTCAATTAAATGTTAACTGCAAATAATTAGGCCTAGCTGACAGAACTATATCATGATGATCTGTATCAATTGGGTGGCCATTGTTTTCCAAACTGTGCCATGACGTGTGCTGCAGCAGTAGGCCTAACAGCAGAAACATCGCTAGACTGACACATTCCTCTCTTGCTAGTCCAATGGAAGGGGTTCCATATTAGTATGTTGTTCTGATGTGATTTAAGCATTGACATGAACTCAACCTAATTTTTGTTTTTCTGTCTGTATGAATAATTGTAAAATTGGAGTGAAAAGCATTTAAAAAAATACAAAATATAAGTCCAGAATTCAAGAAAATACTGTACAAAAGGGTTTTCCACCCTGGGGTCTGTCATGGCAAATCCTGTTTATTAACCTTATTTTACCAGGTATATTGAAAAAACATGTCTTGCACACCAAGGACATTGGGAAATGTTGCAGGGTGAGAGAGGATAATAATGTATCTATTTGAAAGCTACATAAAAAAAATCGTATATAAAAAAAAAAGTAGTTAAATAAAAATGATCAGAGCCATGATGTGTCTGCTCATGGGGATATTCGGCTGTGATTATAATCGAAGAGAAGCTTCTCTTGGTAGATAATGCGGTCTACATTTGATTGTGAGGAATTCTAAATCAGGTGAACAGAAGGATTTGAGTTCCTGTATGTTTTTTCATCACACCATGTCACGTTGGCCATAAGACAAAACCCCTACTACATCTCTTCTTACCAGAAAGATGTTTGTCTTCTGTCAGAAACTGCACATGCGTGGAGAAACCCAGAAAAACTGGCTGCACCAAATAATTGCGTCTCTCCAGTTAGCCATTTAAAAAAACTGAAGCAGAGAACGTTACATAGTCTCTGATGTCCCTCTGGAATGCTACCCTTGCTCGACCAACATTATATGGCATTAGAAGAATGCTAAATCTAAAAATATTTATAATCCAACCCATCTCTCTATACTTCTGTTAGTGATGTAGATGAGATCAGGATGGCCAGATGGCCTGCTCTAGTGCCCTCTGCCAGGCTGAGCAGGGACAGGACAGAAGGACATACCTGAAAGTCGAGCTTTTTTTTTGGTCGGGCTGCATGTGATCCATGGGACACTGGTGTGTAAGGCAGAAGTGGATGGTGGAAAACATATTCTTGGTGTCAGTAATGATGGTGAGTCTGACAGAGATCTTAAATTCAGTAGATTATTAGCCAGTTTAAAGAAACTATTTTAATCAATGCATTACTAGTGTAAGAAACTAAATACATTAAAAACAAAAAAATGCATAGTTTCCTAAACATTTGCGAGGCGTAGATCTATGTCGGCGCCGGAAAGTTGAAAACACACTAATACACCGACATTTGTTAAATGAGGCCCCAGGAAGTGTGACAGTTTAATTTATTTTTATGTGGCACTGACCAGGCCAGAGATGTCACTTACCAGAGAATGGGAGGTGAACACTGTAGGAGTCAGAGTGTTGGTGGCACTTCCAGGGGCCAGAAGGCTGTTGACGGCAGCATTGACCTGATCCAGTGACAGACCAGGGGGTAGGAGGGTTGAGGAAGAGGGCAGTTCTAGGACTTTGGGCTTCTTGGCTTTCGGGGGTTGTACTTCCTGGGGCGACCAGGCTGGATGAGTAGCCGCTTGAAGAGCAACTGCTGGAGTCATGGAATTTTCTGAGGGGGAGGAAGGACCAAGAATGAGGGAACAGTAGGCATACCTGTCTTTACAGGAATAAAAACCCAGTAATAAGAACAGTGTAATGTTTAAGTGAGAAGCCAGTGTTAGGAAGATATATTGGCACGGGTGTAACTTCTGGAATAGACACTGGCTGGAATGCAGTTTTAACCAATCAGCACTGCAGATTAGACCCATCTGTTGTATAATACCACACATCTAAAGCATACAGTATAGCTACAAATATGTGGACATCATATTGTGTGAGGTATGTATGACGTGCCTGGTAAATGAGCCTCATCTTTGCCTTGTTCCTCCCCTTCCCCAACAGGCTGGCCCACTGGTTCCACGCAGGGTGGGAGGACATCAATGGAGAGGGGGGTTTCAGGTTCCCTTGGTCCTGATGCAGATTCAGGAACCTAGAAGAGGAGAAAGGTCCAAATAAAACCATGGAACAATGGAACATGTAATTTGCTTGTGTGTTCTCTTCTCATTCACCTCTACAACATGTTTCTCCCCCAAGGTCATGATCTTCACCAGTTCCTCTTCAGACGTGAGGTTTTGCTCTTTGGAATGCACCAAATGTGAGGGCTTGATGACCACAAAGACAGGGTGGCCCTGAGGCTGGTTCACCACACACTCCCCCGGGGCCCCAGGTGCAGCAACAGGGGTCAGGGTCAGAGGAGTGAGGGAGCCAGGGTCCGACACACTGGTCAGATAGATCTGAGGAGGGTCGCATAGGTTCTGGGTCTTCTGTGGCTGAGACTTCTGGACGTTCAAAACAGCATTTAAAGAGAAACATTAGATTTGCACACCATAGCATCTAGAATCAGAATCCGTGAGCAACATTTGAGTCAACAGGGTACTATGGTTCAAACAGGGCATTTGGGTGCACTTTGTATAAAATAGTTTTAAGCACAAATGTTAACATATGGATCAACAGAATCTTTGAGAAAAGGAGGACATATTGTGACTTGTGAGTGTCTTACCGAGCTGCCTGTGGTTGACACTGACAAGGTCTGGGGGCTGAGGGCAGGCGTGGCGCAGGGCGAGGGATGAGTCAGTGTGACCTGCAGGCTACTCTCTACGCTGCCACAGCCCTGCATGGAGGAGCTCTGGCCATCCAGACACACCTGACAGACAGGTAACACTTGTAGTAGTCTGAACCGTTCAATAGTCACTTCAATCACACATTTGACATTTCATCAACACCAATAACGGAAAAAAAAGGGAAAAAAAATATATTTAGTAGTAATGACCATGGTTAAAATGGAGAGGTCCTCGTCATGGGCCCTCACCTCCCGCAGTGTCCGTTCAGCGCTGTGGGGTCTGGGGGAAGAGTCCTGATTCAGCAGCTCAGTCTTTATAGGCTGTGGAGAGGTCCTGCAGGGGGCTTGGAGGGACTGGATGGTGAAGGTGGAGTAGAGCCCTGACTTCATGTAGTCGTTGCGAGAGCTGCGCTGGACAGAGACTGGAGAGGACCGCTGCATCTGCAGGTTCTTGGAGGGGCAGTTAGAAGACCCCCCTCCTGGGGACTTGGTCTGGCCCGCTGCATCAAGATTCTCCTGTTGCTGAGAATCCTCACCGCCTCTGACACAGTCCACTGATGAAGGGTCAGGGTGGGCTACAAACTTGTAGACAAACTTCTGCCCACTCACCTTCTTGATGATATTCTATAAAGGATTACACTGAATTAACAGACAATTGCAATAAACCATACTGAAAAAACAAAGACAATTACCTCAATAAAATATCTAGCTGAAAGAAGTAGGCTTACACCTACTGGGCTGCTACCAGTATACTGCTACACATAAATGATCTGGATTAGCCTTTTCTGCTTTGAGTCGTGAATTTACACCTGAACACAATGCTGAGCTCATTGTTTGTGGACAGAAAATCAACAAATATGATTAATTTTATAGCTTCACTCAGTGCATCAAACATCTCATAAATACTTGAAAAAGTCTCATACCAAACAATAAGCAGCAAGGATACCTTATCATAGTAGTATCGCAGCGCCCTGCTTAGTTTATCGTAGTTCATGTTGGTCTTGTTCTTGCGGAGCCCCCAGAGGCGAGCCACCTCCTCTGCGTCCAGCAGCTTGAACTCCCCATCCCCAGAGGTCCAGGAGATGAGGTGCCTATGGCTGTCGTCCTCGAGGAGATGCAGCAGGAACTGCCACAACGTGATGGACGGGTCCATGGCTGCAGGGTGGAACAAATCAGAAACATGAGTGAGACTGCCTTGCAGCAACGATCCATAACAGACAACATCTGAATGAGCTCTCACAGCCTCATTTAGACACAGCAGCTAGTCTAGCTACTGAGTTAAGATTAGGGCCACCTCATTTGTGCCATGGCTAGCTACTGAATTTAGTTTGGGGTCTACTCATTCGTGCCATGGCTAGCTACTGAATTTAGGTTGGGGCCTACTCATTCGTGCCATGGCTAGCTACTGAGTTAAGATTAGGGCCACCTCATTTGTGCTATGGCTAGCTACTGAATTTAGGTTGGGGCCTACTCATTTGTGCCCTGGCTAGCTGCTGAATTTAGGTTGGGGCCTATTCATTTGTGCCATGGCTAGCTACTGAATTTAGGTTGGGGCCTACTCATTTGTGCCATGGCTAGCTACTGAATTTAGGTTGGGGCCTACTCATTTGTGCTATGGCTAGCTACTGAATTTAGGTTGGGGCCTACTCATTTTTGTGCCATGGCTAGCTACTGAATTTAGGTTGGGGCCTATTCATTTGTGCCATGGCTAGCTACTGAATTTAGGTTGGGGCCTACTCATTTGTGCCATGGCTAGCTACTGAATTTTTGTGCCAGGTTGGGGCCTACTCATTTGTGCCATGGCTAGCTACTGAATTTAGGTTGGGGCCTACTCATTTGTGCCATGGCTAGCTACTGAATTTAGGTTGGGGCCTACTCATTTGTGCCAGTGTTTGGGAAACATTGCAAGAAAAGGAAAATATTTTGTCACACTGATTTGTTATTTTTCAGATCTGTGACTAGGGTTGCACATTTTGGGGAATAATCAGGTGGAAACCTTCCATGGGAATGAACGGGAATTAACAGAAATATATGCAAATGAATATTAACACCATTTAAAATTTAGATATTTTTTGCATTGGACATATTTACCATATCACATGGAGATGGAAACATAAACCTTTTACCTTATAAGTTGACATAATTGCAATTTTTAAATCCTTCCAATAGAAATAAAAAAAACAATTTAGTTATGAATTCAACTTTAATTAAATGAGTTGATTCTTCACATTGGACGATTTAACTGAACAACAAAAAAAAGGGAATATTGAATGATCCCCAATGATCCATCGCATCTCCCAAAAAGGTTTTCAACATACATCTGTAAAATGATAGTCTAGAAACTAAAGCTTTGATTGTCTTCCTCTCAAGCTTCCATGTCTTCTCCTTGGACCTCCTCAATGTCCACCTCTTGAACGTCAGACTCTGGGGCCTCATCTTCCCTGTCACTTTCCAACTTTTTCACCCCTTGTATTGGTCAGCCTGTTGCGTGCTTTGGTGTGTGTGTTCCCAAACAAGGACCAGTTGCGCTCTGAGGCGGCTGATGTTGGTGGGATTTGAAGGATGATGGAGGCAACAGGGGGAAGATCCACAAAGTCCCTTCTACAAGGTATGCTGATGAGATACAGTGGGGCAAAAAAGTATGTAGTCAGACACCAATTGTGCAAGTTCTCCCACTTAAAAAGATGAGAGAGGCATGTAATTTTCATCATAGGTACACTTCAACTATGACAGACAAAATGAGAAAAAAAAATCCAGAAAATCACATTGTAGGACTTATGAATTTATTTGCAAATTATGGTGGAAAATAAGTATTTGGTCAATAACAAAGGTTTATCTCAATACTTTGTTATATACCCTTTTCTGGCAATGACAGAGGTCAAACGTTTTCTGTAAGTCTTCACAAGGTTTTCACACACTGTTGCTGGTATTTTGGCCCATTCCTCCATGCAGATCTCCTCTAGAGCAGTGATGTTTTGGGGCTGTTGCTGGGCAACACAGACTTTCAACTCCCTCGAAAGATTTTCTATGGGGTTGAGATATGGAGACTGGCTAGGCCACTCCAGGACCTTGAAATGCTTCTTACGAAGCCACTCCTTCGTTGCCCGGGCGGTGTGTTTGGGATCATTGTCATGCTGAAAGACCCAGCCACGTTTCATCTTCAATGCCTTTGCTGATGGAAGGAGGTTTTCACTCAAAATCTCACGATACATGGCTCCATTCATTCTTTCCTTTCACACGGATCAGTCGTCCTGGTCCCTTTGCAGAAAAACAGCCCCAAAGCATGATGTTTCCACCCCCATGCTTCACAGTAGGTATGGTGTTCTTTGGATGCAACTCAGCATTCTTTGTCCTCCAAACACGACGAGATGAGTTTTTACCAAAAAGTTTTATTTTGGTTTCATCTGAACATATGACATTCTCCCAATCTTCTTCTGGATCATCCAAATGCTCTCTAGCAAACTTCAGACGGGCCTGGATATGTACTGGCTTAAGCAGGGGGACACGTCTGGCACTGCAGGATTTAAGTCCCTGGCGGCGTAGTGTGTTACTGATGGTAGGCTTTGTTACTTTGGTCCCAGCTCTCTGCAGGTCATTCACAAGGTCCCCCCGTGTGGTTCTGGGATTTTTGCTCACCGTTCTTGTGATCATTTTGACCCCACGGGGTGAGATCTTGCGTGGAGCCCCAGATCGAGGGAGATTATCAGTGGTCTTGTATGTCTTCCATTTCCTAATAATTGCTCCCACAGTTGATTTCTTCAAACCAAGCTGCTTACCTATTACAGATTCAGTCTTCCCAGCCTGGTGTAGGTCTACAATTTTGTTTCTGGTGTCCTTTGACAGCTCTTTGGTCTTGGCCATAGTGGAGTTTGGAGTGTGACTGTTTGATGTTGTGGACAGGTGTCTTTTATACTGATAACAAGTTCAAACAGGTGCCATTAATACAGGTAATGAGTGGAGGACAGAGGAGCCTCTTAAAGAAGAAGTTACAGGTCTGTGAGAGCCAGAAATCTTGCTTGTTTGTAGGTGACCAAATACTTATTTTCCACCATAATTTGCAAAAAATTCATAAAAAAATCCTACAATGTGATTTTCTGGATTTTTTTCTCTCATTTTGTCTGTCATAGTTGAAGTGTACCTCGAATGAAAATTACAGGCCTCTCATCTTTTTAAGTGGGAGAACTTGCACAATTGGTGGCTGACTAAATACTTTTTTGCCCCACTGTTTGTTGGCATCTCCATCCCAAAGCCCTTGCTTGGAAGCATACTTCGCCAGACTGCCCTCATCCAGGCCACGGTGGCGAGAAACAGTAGTGATGACACCATAGGCCTTGTTGATCGCTGCACCAGACAGGATGCTCTTGCCAGCATACTTGGGGTCCAACATGTACACTGCGGCGTTTATGGGCTTCAGGCAGAAGTCATCACGCTTTGTGATGTATTTCAGAACTGCAGTTTCCTCTGCTTGGAGCAACAGTGAAGTGGGCAGGGCAGTATGGATTTATTCTCTTACATCTGCAAGCAGAGTCTGAACATCAGACATGATGGCATTGTCTCTCTCAATCCATGCAATGGCTGCTGCTACAGGTTTCAGGAGTTTCAGGCTGGCTTACCACTCTCTCCCAAAATACATCATCCAGGAGGATCCTGTTGATGGGGCTGTCCATATCGGCAGATTGTGATATGGAACATTTCTTGGAGAAACTCCTTCCCCTCCAGAAGACTGTCAAACATGATGATAACACCACCCCGACGGGCGTTGCTAGGCAGCTTCAATGTGGTGCTCTTATTCTTCTCACTTTGATTGTTGAGGTAGATTACTGCTACAACTCAATGACCCTTCACATAACTAACCATTTCCTTGGCACTCTTGTAGAGTGTATCCATGGTTTTCAGTGCCATGATGTCCTTGAGGAGCAGATTCAATGCATGAGCAGCACAGCCAATAGGTGTGATGTGAGGGTTGGACTCCTCCACTTTAGACCAAGCAGCCTTCATGTTCGCAGCATTGTCTGTCACCATTGCAAATACCTTCTGTGGTCCAAGGTCATTGATGCCTGCCTTCAGCTCATCTGCAATGTAGAGACCAGTGTGTCTGTTGTCCCTTGTGTCTGTGCTCTTGTAGAATACTGGTTGAGGGGTGGAGATGATGTAGTTCATTATTCCGTGCCCACGAACATTCGACCACCCATCAGAGATGATTGCAATAAAGTCTGCTTTCTCTATGATTTGCTTGACCTTCACTTGAACTCTGCATCCAGCAAAATAGTAGATAAAGCATGTCTGGTTGGAGGGGTGTATGCTGGGCAAAGAACATTCAGAAATCTCTTCCAATACACATTGGCTGTGAGCATCAGAGGTGAACCAGTTGCATACACAGCTCGAGCAAGACATTCATCTGACTACGTTCCTCCATTGAGTCAAAAAAACTTCTGATTCCAGGAGGACCATGAGCTGTTGCCATCGATGAGGTGTCGGATTCATCATTTTCACCTCGAATAGAAGTAGAGGGACTTTTGTCAGAGGTTGCTTGATGCGAGTGCTGAGGGAACTTTATGCACATGGCTAGATGATTCTGCACCTTTGTTGCATTCTTTACATATGATTTGACACAGTATTTGCCAATCCTTCTACATCAGCTGCAGTGAAATGTCTCCACATATCAGATAGTGCACGTGGCATTTTCCTGTAAAAATTAGAAAAATAAATAATAATAAAAAAAGTAAAATACAATTCCATGTACAGATAAATAGTTAAGCAGTTAGATTAAACAACTCATTTTGTAAGATAAATGTTTTAAAATGAAACGTATGGAAACAGGTGAATTAACACTCCTCAGTTAGCAGGCTCAAGCAAGCTAAAACCCACATGGTAGCAAAAACTAACTAGCAGAAATTATTTAGAAATTATTTAAACAAACTTTGCTGTAGGCTACTATTTACTTTAATTATGAATGTCATATAAAACATATTCACCACAACCAGTACTGTAATCAAAACTTACCAGAAAGCATGTAGTCCTTGGCTCAGACAGTGTAGTAGTGTAGGCTCAAAAGCATATCATTAGTGTGCAAGATCTTGATAATCAGCTGTACATGTGATGGAAGAATGCACTGTGCATGTAGAGGGTTGCAATTCCATTGAATTGGGGATAGTTTAACCAAAATATGCCACAAGACCTAGAATTGCCTTATGTGTATCCCACAAAAAAGGTTCACCGTTATAAGCTAACTAAAGCAAAATTCCCCAAATTCCCAGGCAAAAATAATAATAATAATAATTCCAGAAATTCACCGGAAAGTTTTCAACCCTATCTGTGATCATGGTGTACAAAACAGATTATTTTAATTATTGGGTTTAATGTTGCCTACCCATTCCCCTTATTAGGGTTTAACAACATTCAGTATGTTAATCCCTTTTATCATAAAAGAACATCTTTATTTGGCCTTGCTCATTTCCTTACAGTGAAGAGAGTAGTAGTGTAGTATTTCAATACAGTTGTTTCTGGGTAGTGTAGTATTTCAATACACTGAGTAGTGTAGTATTTCAATACACTGAGTAGTGTAGTATATCAATACACTGACTCTATAGTGTAGTATATCAATACACTGAGTAGTGTAGTATTTCAATACAGTTGTTTCTGGGTAGTGTAGTATTTCAATACACTGAGTAGTGTAGTATATCAATACACTGAGTAGTGTAGTATATCAATACACTGGGTAGTGTAGCATTTCAATACACTGAGTAGTGTAGTATTTCAATACACTGAGTAGTGTAGTATATCAATACACTGACTCTATAGTGTAGTATATCAATACACTGAGTAGTGTAGTATATCAATACACTGACTCTATAGTGTAGTATATCAATACACTGAGTAGTGTAGTATTTCAATACACTGAGTAGTGTAGTATATCAATACACTGGGTAGTGTAGCATTTCAATCCCCACGGTAGTGTAGT
Source organism: Oncorhynchus tshawytscha (assembly GCF_018296145.1). NCBI lineage: Eukaryota > Metazoa > Chordata > Actinopteri > Salmoniformes > Salmonidae > Oncorhynchus > Oncorhynchus tshawytscha. The sequence continues at coordinate 35,257,159 of NC_056450.1, read as the reverse complement.
AGTGTAGTGTTTCAATACACTGGGTAGTGTAGTATTGTAGTATTTCAATACACTGGGTAGTGTAGTATTGTAGTATTTCAATACACTGGGTAGTGTAGTATTGTAGTATTTCAATAAAGTGGGTAGTGTAGTATTTCAATACACTGAGTAGTGTAGTATTTCAATACACTGGGCAGTGTAGTATTTCAATACACTGACTCTATAGTGTAGTATTTCAATACACTGACTATAGTATAGTATTTCAATACACTGAGTAGTGTAGTATATCAATACACTGAGTAGTGTAGTATATCAATACACTGAGTAGTGTAGTATGTCAATACACTGAGTAGTGTAGCATTTCAATACACTGGGTAGTGTAGTATTTCAATACACTGAGTAGTGTAGTAGTGTAGTATTTCAATACACTGGGTAGTGTAGTAGTGTAGTATTTCAATACACTGGGTAGTGTAGTATTTCAATACACTGGGTAGTGTAGTATTTCAATACACTGGGTAGTGTAGTATTTCAATACACTGGGTAGTGTAGTATATCAATACACTGAGTAGTGTAGTATTTCAATACACTGGGTAGTGTAGTATATCAATACACTGAGTAGTGTAGTATTTCAATACACTGGGTAGTGTAGTATTTCAATACACTGGGTAGTGTAGTATTTCAATACACTGGGTAGTGTAGTATATCAATACACTGAGTAGTGTAGTATTTCAATACACTGGGTAGTGTAGTATTTCAATACACTGGGTAGTGTAGCATTTCAATACACTGAGTAGTGTAGTATTTCAATACACTGAGTACGGTAGTATTTCAATACACTGGGTAGTGTAGTAGTTGACAGATCTAATGGTCTAATTCCAGAATAAAAGACAGTAAACGAAGAGCTACTAGCGAACAACAGGCCACAGAAAGAAAGGAAGTGCATTAGTAGTTAAGGAAGGACATGTTGGGCATGCAAATGAACCTTATTACCATTTTTTCCCCCCAATTACATAACTCCTATCAAACACCTTGGAAACTATCACCATGGTAAAAAGCCTTTCATTAATGGTAACTAGGGGAGGGAAACAACAAAGTCTAACATGAACATATGTGAGTGTAGCCAAGTTAGGCAAATACTAAAGTGTAAGGATGCATCATTACTGTCAACATGATTTTGAATAACAAAGTTACAAGTCCTTTAGCTCATGTGAAGGAGGGAAGAACATAGGCCTAGCTTCAAAGTAACTGTTTCCCAGCTTCCTTAAGGCGCACTCTGAACATGTCACTAGGTTTTTAGGTGAGTGCTGGGATAGAAGAATTGAGTAATGTGGACATTTTGTAATGTTCAGCTAAACAGTGTACAATGCATCATAAATTAAATGGCTGTATAAATATTAGCGGAACTGACAAAGAGTTGTTGTAAATCTGTTTTCACTGACAAACATTATTGCCTCAGAGGTAAACCTATGCATGGAGTGAGCCTCAGCTTCAATAGCCAATTATTATTCACAGACAAAAAGGTCTGAGAGGATTTATACACCTAAATGAATGAACTGCATTGACCTCATCAAGACAAAGCAGCAGCATTGTACATAGAGATTAGACTCAAATCTATCAATCTGAATCTCCATTCATTCAAAACTGACAGAAGAACAATTACCAATGGCGATATTTTATAGGCTAACTATGATTTTTGGGGGGCTTCATGCCACCCATATGACCATCCTTCAGGGGGACAATGCATCAAAGGGTGTCTCCATTTTGAAAAGTGGTATTAGCCATCTATCAAGGCTTTAGCTTCCCTACAAGCATGAGACGAGTAATGCCATTGTAGTAAATGAATGTACTGAAAAACAATGGCATAAACCACAACACTTAGTACTGAGGTATAATTGTGTAGTCCAGTAAGATACTGGTTTGGATGGTAGATCTAATGGGAATAGGACCTTGAGTGTGAGAAGTCCTGGGAAGCTATGTGGTGTTGCTTTTGTGGTTGTTAGCAGGTACAGACTTTCAATAAACTGGGGTGGAGGAGGCAGCGGCAATAATTCTGTGAAGTGCACCACAGAGAAACAGTATGGGTGACCTTTGGGCTGTGAGGTAAGGCAAGAGGGGGAGCATGTTTTATGTACTATACACATACATTTTCTTGATCAAGTTTACCCCTTCATTTATGGAGATGACTTATGATTAGTTTAGTACCGCATAATGACCTATATACAAATTAGCCTACCGTTTCAACTCAAAACAGTTAGGCCAAGGCTATATAGAAATCAAGTGCAACTTGCATGCGAGAATACACCGTGAAATGCACCTTAAAATAATGCACCAATTCTTGCTTACATTATGGTCTACTCTTCATAGTAAACTAATCTTACATAATGTGTGGTTTAACATTCTTGTTCTTGGAATGGTGAGCAACCTGTATCTCTTGTGAGTAAATCATCTTCATAGTAACGTTACAGTAGTTCATGAAGATTGAATAATTGCTTTCAAAATCACCAATGGCTGAACCTACAAATTATTGTGACTATAATAAAATGCTTTAAAACACCTGTTGCGACATTACATTTAGCCAGAGGCTAGTTCGATATCCACATGGCTAGTAGCAATCTAGTCACTGGTAACATCCTAGTCCGATTATGAATTGAAGGCCAAACCTTTCTATTTTTAGCTAGCACAAGATGAACATAAACAAATATACATGACAGTCGAGACTAGCACGGAAATGTTTTCCCCGATTACAATCAATTTACATACATTCAGGGTAAACACTTACCACTTATTAAGGGGTTAGACTCCATCTCGTCTTGAAATTCCTTTTTATTTTATCCGTCAATCAAATTACGTCCATTATGTCAGCGCACTGAACGAAGGTGTCAAAAGTCGATTTGCGACACGGTAGAGATGGATGCGATTTACAGATACAACACCGATTTGTTATTATGCAACAGTGATCCGATGGTAACACTTGCATCTCTCCCTCCATGCTACAGAAGCTGGTTATTGACAGTGGTGAGCTAGCTATCTAGAAGCTAACGGGTAGGAATGTTTGTTTGAGGGAAAGTCATGTTTAATTTAATTATAGCAAATATGAGAATTAAATTCGCAAAACATTGATTCGCTCCTTTTAGCTAGATAATCAAAACTTTCAAAATTACGTATGTTATTTTTTTTTTTAAACAAATGACAACAGATCATGTTGCTAGCAAGCTAACATAATCGCCAAGATTGCGTCGCTGCCCCTTATGAAACCCCCACCGTCTCTCATTTGTGCGTCAATTCCAACGACTCAACGCTCAATGTAGACTTGCTTCCGAGTTCAGTGGAGAGCGCCAAAAGTCCTCCATAATGTTAAAGGCGTTTGCGATTATAGTTCATGGTATAAAAAACATTCAACAAGGTGTGTCTTTCTGACGCCCGAACGGCCTGACTTAATCCTTTGCTTTTCCCTCGTTGCTTCCTGTTTCCACAAATGCCTCGACTACTTTCGTGTTCCACCATCACTCATTGCTGCCTGTTGGCTTTTTTTTCCTTGATCGGCTGCTGCCTGAAAGGCTTCAAACGTCACAAAATCGATGACGTTTCTTGCTCACCAAGGATTTAGACAAGGTGGTAAAGTGAGAGTTTCAACTGTGTCCCCTTGCAGTTAAAAGTTTACCCATTATATTTGGAGCAGCATTCATTTAGTGAATAATCTGAATCTGTAGTAATCTTGAACAACCCACAGGTATACTTTCCCCCGCCATATTGTTTTTTTTCTTTTTTTCTTACATAGCATAACAAAACATGATGAATGCAATTAGGCATGGGCAGGCATATAACAAAGTACAGGCCTATTTGTGGTAGTATTCAGTGCCTGACTTAGACTGAAATAGGTGCCGGTACTGTTTATATTTAGGTGCAGGAGCTCCACAATACTTTTGAGCTAATATTCTATAAGAGGAACAGGAGCACAAGCAGTAGAACATTTGAGGTGCTGGTACTCAGCTCCATTGAGCTCCTGCCCAAGTCAAGCACTGGTAGTATAATTTTTTTAGCTTTATATAAACATTATGTTCTTTACAACAAGACCATCATTTTAAGATTCAGAGGCCCCGTAATATTATTTATTTAATGTTTAACTATTACATTATATTAGCTTACATCTTTCTTTTTAACCTTAGGTCACATTTTCTTCAATTGTAAATCTTTAAAATGTTTTTTTTTTTTTTAAAGTGGGCTAAATATCTTAGCAGCATGAATCTTTCTTGTTCCACATCAAACTAACACCGTATCGGGGACATAATCATGCATGTGTCCCTTTTAAGCAATATGTACCCAGAAAAAATATATATCTATTTTGAGAGTCAGGTCTTAACATCCAGTTGCCATGGAAACTATTTCTGGTGTGATGGGGCATCAGTCAAACAGAGATCCTATGAAATTACTTTTTAATTTAAAAAAAAAATACAATTAATGAGTATCCCTAATTCTATGGTCACAAAAGCCTTACAGGTATATGATTGGAATAAAAATATATATTAATGTGAGTACATGGTAACTTGTCCAAAGGGCCCGAATTAAATGAGCTGTTTTGTAAAGCGATGGTGACATGGCTTCAAATGTCATCATTTAATAAGTGAAAGTTTAAAAATACATCATTACAAAAATAAATTAAGTGAAAAAGTGGATATGGTTCCTGTGGATTTGGTTTCTGTTGCCGTATAAGTCAAGAGACCAATGTCTCTGATACTTGAAGTATTATCCAGTTTCTCAGCATGAGAAACTAATATAGAGTACTCTGAACGTTCCCTTCACAACAGCACTTCACCATGCTATTCGAAGATGAAAGTGCTGGTGGCTTTGAAGATGTGACATTTATGCGAGATACCATACTAAGATCAGACATGCATGTTCATCCGCGTTTGCAAGCTTAATTTTCTTCAATCTTTAATTGTGTTATTGATGATGACTTCAAGCATTGAAAAGAGAGGTCAGGATACCAAAAATGTGAATATATTTGAGATATTATTGGAAAGAGTTGTAGGAATATAGTTTGTCAACATAAGGTTTGCTTGATCTAGTAATACAATGCAGAAAAAAATGCATCAAACATGAGCAAGCCACTGAAACTGTTTAACAGATTTTAAAACTTCTTTCCCCATTTTATTTTATGCAGAATTACAGTTTTAAAGCAACTTCTAAACAGTACAACCTGTTCAGATGCCAAGTTTGTATCAAAGGTTTGTTTTACACACCATTTATATTACTTCAGATAAACCAAAGAGCAATGGAAATAATACAGTCTTATCACTATTATGAATGTGATAGAAAACTGATATCTAAAGGTCTGAACAGAAGCACTACTGCAGCTAAAGAGCATCTCTCATCCTTTTCTCCGGAACATCCGTAAGACTTTGAAGTTCTCTTAATCCCTGTTAGTTAGAAAAACATTTGCATCATTAAAAAATAAATCTGCCATTACATTTAGTTGTGAAATATTTCCCACATTGTGTAATATTGTACCATGCTCATAATACCATCATAATAGTTTGCAAGTAGTAAATACTATTGTGCGAGCAGGAATACCATCTTTTCAATCACTCACCTCCAACACCATGCGAATGTTGGCTTTGATTTTAGCTGCGTCTTTGGTCAACACTTCGGTATGTCTGGAAAAGGAAATAGAATTTATAAGGATTCACTCATTTCTAAGGTTTATCCAAGATTTGAGAGCTTGAAACATGGGCCTAAACACAATGCTGTATCACAGTAATGTAATAACAAAACACATGTGCCCCCTAGAGGCAATTCTTTTGACAGATGTTTACAAAATACTGTACTAATGACCTCTGTGTGTGTGTTTTAATGGATATTGCTGGTGCTACTCACACTGTAAGCTGATTTGTCTTTTTCTCAATGAACTTCAGAGCTTCCGAGTGCGTTAACTCGACAAAAAAGCCATATCCAACAGCGACAAAGATTTTTGACGAGTCCTCCCTGAAACAAAACAACTCAGTCAAGGCCTCAATCAAATCACAATAAAAATAAAGTAATATGGACAATTTTCAATAAGCCTAATCACTTACACATGTGCTTGGACGTAGAAATTACAGCCAAGATCTATCTCTGTTTTGAGTCCCTTCGTCTCAGATTCCTACAAAGACAATTTGTTAGTACAAACAAATATAAAAATGTGTGCACTAACTACTGTAAGTCGCTCTGGATAAGAGCGTCTGCTTAAATGACCAAAATGTAAATGTTCTCAATAACTGAGGAAAAGCACAACAAAACAACACATTTATAATGTACAACATTTATGTTATACAATATCTATATGCCACAACATAGCCACATTAATATACATGTATAGAACGTTTAGAAATGTTGATGGCCCACTGTTTGATGGTCACATCTATTCATCATGGTGTTGGCCCATAGATATCCCAAAGTAAGTGGGTGCCATGGTGGTAACTTATACCTTTAGGCTGTCAATGGTATTTTTCAGTTGTAGATATTGTGCAATTTTTTCATACACTCCATCTCTTTGCTCCAATACCCTCCTGTCAGAACATTAAAAAAATCAATACATATTGTGCACATGCGCGAAAATGTTGCGCACATCCGAGTTAGCGAATAAACTGACACTGGTCTAAGGAAAATAGACTACTCACTCCAAATCTCGTTTCAACACATCGCTAATAAACGTTTCATACTGCAAGACCTTTTTGTCAATGCTGGGTTTTCCAGCATGAGCCATTATGAGTCGTGAAATCAATCAGTTGTTGATGGTCATTCGTGTTCGTAAACGACGCAATGATTCTGAATCCTGAAAACAAAATGTTCCAAAGATATTACCCATATAATGAAGTTAATAAGGCGACTGCAGAGTTATTGTTGACTATCTATGTTTAATAACAACATAGTCCACAATTTTGTTGTAGCTTTGGCTTACCTAGCTCCACAGCACAAAAAAAACTGCAGCTATCTTATGTAACCACTGTCAAGCTAGCAGGCATGAATAACTAAATACTTCCGGGCTCACGGATTTGTGGAATTCTTCAGAATAAGAGTTGTGTCTTGTATGCTTTGTAAATTAATAATTAGGGTGAACATTTGAACAATTATCGATACATTTTATGCTAGTTATCATACAAATAATAATTTTAAGTTTTTCTATTAGATATTGTGATTTTTGGGGAAAAAAATGCAAGCCTAAATGGTCAACTATGTTTATTGTGTGTCTACTAATATAATTTATTTCCCCGTACACACTTTTCTGTACATTGTGTCACAGTAAAATGGGGTCAATTCTACTAAGGCGCACTTCTAGTTTCCAAATCCATAGAGTTTACATCAAGAAGAGCTTCACTGCTCATTCTGCGGACCTTAAAGAGCGGCCCATCAGCTTAAATCCAATATGGTTTTCATGTTTGACATACATATTGCACTGTACACCATTTTCTATATGTTTTGTCACAGTAAAAGGGGGTCCATTGTACTTAGAAGCACTTCTAGTTTCCTAATCCACAGATTTTACACTCCGAGGAGTGTCACTCATTCTACAGGCAAACAATATGTTTATTCAAAAAGACAAGAGATGCAATTTGGTCAAAAAAGCATACTTTATTCATAACAAATATCACAGTGAAGTTATTCAACTACTTTTCGTGAAATTGATCATCAACAGTGTAACAGAAGTTTGAAATGATATGCAAGATCCTCTTCATCTCATGGGTAGAGTCAGTCCACGGGCGCAAACTGGCTGAGTCAACATTGTTTTCAAATAATTTTAAGCAAAAATCTATGCAATGATTGGGGTTCTACTGACCTATAGAAACATGATCTTACCAGCATACTGCCTCAAAAATATATATTTTATTTATCTAGCCAAAACACTTGACCTGATGCATGTTTTGGCACCTAAAATGTGTAAAGTCTGTAGCCTTCTCACCATTAGGATAATGTAGGTCATTAACAGGTACAGTGACTTCAGAAAGTATTCACACCCCTTTACCTTTTCCACATTTTGTTGTGTTACAAAGTGGGATTAAAATGGATTAATTGTCTTTTTTTAAATGATCTACACAAATACTCTGTAATGTCAACATGGAAGAAAAATTCGAACATTTTAAAAATATATATGAAAAATGAAACACTAATATATATCTTGATAAGTACTCAACCCCTGAGTCAATACATGTTAGAATCACACTTGGTAGTGATTATAGCTGTGAGTCTTTTGATGGGAAATGATGTAAATATATCACTAGCCACTTTAAACAATGCTACCTTATATAATGTTACTTACCCTACATTATTCATCTCATATGCATACGTAGATACTGTACTCTATATCATTGACTGCATCCTTATGTAATACATGTATCACTAGCCACTTTAACTATGCCACTTGGTTTACATACTCATCTCATATGTATATACTGTACTCGATATCATCTACTGTATCTTGCCTATGCTGCTCTGTACCATCACTCATTCATATATCCTTATGTACATATTCTTTATCCCCTTACACTGTGTATAAGACAGTAGTTTTTTGGAATTGTTAGTTAGATTACTTGTTCGTTATTACTACATTGTCGGAACTAGAAGCACAAGCATTTCGCTACACTCGCATTAACATCTGCTAACCATGTGTATGTGACAAATAAAATTAGATTTGATTTGATTTGGTAAATCTCTAAGAGCTTTACACACCTGGATTGTGCAACATTTGCTCATTATTCTTTACAAAATTCTTCAAGTTCTGTCAAATTGGTTGTTGATCATTGCTGGACAACCATTTTCAGGTCTTGTCATAGATTTTTAAGCAGATTTAAGTCAAACTGTAACTCGGCCACTCAGGAACAGATTTGGCCTTGTGTTTTAGGTTATTGTCTTGCTAAAAGGTAAATTAATCTCCCAGTGTCTGGTGGAAAGCACACTTAACCAGATTTTCCTCTAGGATTTTGCCTGTGTTTAGCTCCATGATGTTTATTTTTTATCATGAAAAACTCACCAGTCCTTAATGATTACAAGCGTAACTATAATATGATGCAGCAAAAACTATAAATTAAAATTTGGAGAATGGTATTCAGTATTGTGTTTTATTGGATTTGCCCCAAACACAACGCTTTGTATTCAGGACAAAATTTGCAGTCTTTTTTGTTGCAAATAGGATGCATGTGTTGGAATATTTTTTATTCTGCACATGCTCCCTTCTCTGCCAATTAGGTTAGTATTGTGGAGTAACCACTATGTTGTCGATCCATCCTCAGTTTTCTCCTTTCACAGTCATTAAACTCTGTAACTGTTTTAAAGTCCCCGTTGGACTCATGACGAAATCCCTGAGTGGTTTCCTTCCTCTCTGGCAACTGAGTTAGGACGGACGCCTGTATCTTTGTAGTGAGTGGGTGTATTGATACACCATCCAAAGTGTAATTCATAACTTCCCGATGCTCAAAGGGATATTCAATTTCTCCTTTGTTTTTACCTATCTACTAATAGGTTTCCTTCTTTGCGAGGCATTGGAAAACCTTCCTGGCCTTTGTGGTTGAATCTGTGTTCGAAATCCTCTTCTTGACTGAGGGACCTTACAGATAATTGTATGTGTGGGGTACAGAGATGTTAAAATCATGCTAAACAATATTATTGCACAGATAGTGAGTCCATGCAATGCATTATATGATTGTATGGCAAGCCTAAATAAGTTCATGAGTAACAATTTGCTTAACAAGTCATATAATACATTTTTACTCCTGAACGTATTTAGGCTTGCCATAGCAAAGGGGTCGAATACATACTTACTCAAGACATTTCAGCTTTACATTTTGAATTCATTTGTATACATTTCGAAAGGCATAATTTCACTTTGACTTTATGCGGTATTGTGTGTAGGTCAGTGACAAAACATCTCAATTGAATCCATTTTAAATTCAGGCTGTAACACACCAAAATGTGGAAAAAGTCAAGGGGTGTGAATACTTTCTGAAGGCACTGTAAGCCAGTCAGTTAACACTCCATCTACTGATCACATTATTTCCATTGTTTCTCTTAAGCAGTTAGCTTCTCACCCAATCACAAGCTAATAGTCTGAATTTGTCACCTCCATTATTGGGCAAGCCAATAGTGAAAGTCTGTTATAGAATGGCATTTTATTGTACACTGGAAGTAAACAAGCTAAAATAGTTACTTTATTCTTTTGTAAATAAAATATTGTCCTAAATTAGTCAGTGGTCAGAGGGATAACACGACAGTACAAAAGTGCAGACTGGATCCAAAGCTGTATTTGAATGCGCATACTAACATACTGTATGTAGCATAACATACTGTAGCATAACATACTGTAGCATAACATAGCATAATGAATGACTAGCTAGACATCTTACGACTTCATTAACAATGCCCATTGAGAACGCACAACGACTACTCAATTTACGTCGCAAATAGTACGGTTAGTATGAGTATTCGAACACAGCTCTGGTTTTATGGACAAAAACAATCGATAATTTTTCCTGTAAAGTGCTATATTTGTACCATATAGTGGCCCCATGCAAACCTATTTGACCACAGTAGAAGTCTAGCAATACTTCCTATGACCTAGCGTTTTGTTCAAACTCATCTATTTTATAATCTACGGACTCTAGCCTGGACCCTGGTTTCATGGAGACGCAATCGATAGTTTTTCCTGTAAAGCGCTATATTTGTGTCCAGACACCCCACATTAAGCTGTTTGACTACAGTAAAAGGCCAGCAACACTTCCAATGATCTATATTTTTGTCCAACTCATCTATTTTGTACAGATAAAAACATACTCAATTTCATCTCCCCTGTGTGTAAACGCTGTGATTTTAGATACTTGAACTGTGTTCTAACCCTTAAAACACACACCCTATCTCCTCAGCCCTCAAATTAAGAGGGCACTTCTAATGACTTATCCATGACATCTAACGATTACACTTGCAGGGCAAGGGGTGAGGGAGGAAGGAATGATTTTTAAATGGACCGTCCTTGCCTGGAAATTCGTCACTCGTTCATCCCTTGATGATTGTGTTTTCAGCCACCGGTCGCTTGGGGGTGCTTTATACGCGCCACAGTCAGTTATGATCGCATGTCTACTTATATTAACTATACAATTATTAATATACGCCTACTTTATGATAGCTAGCAAATTAATTATCTTACTTACGTTAGCCTGTGCAGTTGGAACTACTTTTACGAGAAGTGTTTGTGCATTAGTAGCACAATTTCTAACTTGTTTACATTCGCGAATTGAATTATGGGGCGTTTCAGGCCCGAAGTGAACATCATTGTACACTCGCAAACTCCATTAAAAACGAGGGCGTGGTGTTTACGTTGCAAACCTCCCTTGCTTGGTTAATCATTTGGAATGAAAATGAATTAGAGAAAGAAAGTATAGGGTTTTGGAATAAACACCGAAAATAAGGTCTGAGGTTAACACAGGCTTAGGAGATCTTATAAGTGTTGTTCTATAAGATAATAGCAGTCAGTTAACATGGCCTGTATGAATTATAAAGTGTTAAGTGCTTTTCTTACATTCATTCTTCAAAATTCACAAAAATGTAGGTTAGCTAATGAAGATTATCTCATAGAACAAAACGTATAAAATATTCTAAACCTGTGTTGCTGTGTTCGCCACAGACCTTATTTTCGGCATTTATCCAAAACCCCTACAAAAATGCCCTTAATTTTCCCCAGAGTCTCTGTCTAATGAACCATGGCAGAGTTAGTGCCTACAAAATAGATGCCATTATTATTTCTCTTTGTATAGTGGCTTGCAAAAGTATTCACCCCCTTGGCATTTTTCCTATTTTGTTGTTACAACCTGGAATTAAAATGGATTTTTGGGGGGTATGTATCATTTGATTTACACAACATGCCTACCACTTTGAAGATGCAAAATATGTTTTTATTGTGAAACAAACAAGAAATATGACATAAAAACAGAAAACTTGGGCTTGCATAACTATTCACCCCCTCAAAGTCAATACTTTGTAGAGCCACCTTTTGCAGCAATTACAGCTGCAAGTCTCTTGGGGTATGTCTCTATAAGCTTGGCACATCTAGCCACTGGGATTTTTGCCCATTCTTCAATGCAAAACTGCTCCAGCTTCTTCAAGTTGGATGGGTTCCGCTGGTGTACAGCAATCTTTAAGTCATACCACAGATTCTCAATTGGATTGAGGTCTGGGCTTTGACTAGGCCATTCCAAGACATGTAAATGTTTCCCCTTAAACCACTCGAGTGTTGCTTTAGCAGTATGCTTAGAGTCATTGTCCTGCTGGAAGGTGAACCTCTGTCCCAGTCTCAAATTTCTGGAAGACTGACACAGGCTTCCCTCAAGAATTTCCCTGTATTTAGCGCCATCCATCCATCATCATCCATCAATTCTGACCAGTTTCCCAGTCCGTGCCGATGAAAAACATCCCCACAGCATGATGCTGCCACCACCATGCTTCACTGTGGGGATGGTGTTCTCTGGGTGATGAGAGGTGTTGGGTTTGCACCAGACATAGCATTTTTCTTGATGTCCAAAAAGCAACATTTTTGTCTCATCTGACCAGAGTACCTTCTTCCATATGTTTGAAAAGTCTCCCACATGCCTTTTGGCCAACACCAAATGTGTTTGCTCATTTTTTTCTTTAAACGGTTGCTTTTTTTCTGGCCACTCTTCCATAAAGCCTAGCTCCGTGGTGTGTACAGCTTAAAGTGGTCCTATGGATAGATACTCCAATCTCTGCTGTAGAGCTTTGCAGCTCCTTCATGGTTATATTTTGTCTCTTTGTTGCCTCTCTGATTAATGCCCTCCTTGCCTGATGTGTGAGTTTTGTTGGGCGGCAAGTTCTTGGCAGGTTTGTTGTGGTTTGTTGTGGTGCCATATTATTTTTAATAATGGATTTAATGGTGCTCTATGGGATGTTCAAAGTATCAGATATTTTTTTATAACCCAACCCTGATTTGTACTTCTCCACAACTTTGTCTCTGACCTGTTTGGAGAGCTCCTTGGTCTTCATGGTGCCGCTTGCTTGGTGGTGTCCCTTGCTTAGTGGTGTCCCTTGCTTAGTGGTGTTGCAGATTCTGGGGCCTTTCAGAACAGGTGTAAATACACTGACATCATATGACAGATCATGTGACACTTGGATTGCACACAGGTGGACTTTATTTAACAATTTTTTTAAATTATTTTTTTCACTTTATTTAACAAGGTAAGCTAGTTGAGAACAAGTTCTCATTTACAACTGTGACCTGGCCAAGATAAAGCAAAGCAGTTCGACACATACAACAACACAGAGTTACACATGGAATAAACAAACATATAGTCAATAATACAGTATAAAAAGTCTATATGCAGTGTGTGCAAATGAGGTAGGATAAGGGAGGTAAGGCAAGAAATAGGCCATGGTGGTGAAGTAATTACAATATAGCAATTAAACACTGGAATGGTAGATGTGCAGAAGATGCATGTGCAAGTAGAGATACTGGAGTGCAAAGGAGCAAGATAAATAAATAAATACAGTATGGGGATGGGGTAGTTGGATGGGCTATTTACAGATGGGCTATGTACAGGTGCAGTGATCTGTGAGCTGCTTTGACAGCTAGTGCTTAAAGCTAGTGAGGGAGATATGAGTCTCCAGCTTCAGTGATTTTTGCAGTTCGTTCCTGTCATTGACAGCAGAGAACTGGAAGGAAAGGCGGCCAAAGGAAGAATTGGCTTTGGGGGTGACCAGTGAGATATACCTGCTGGAGCACGTGCTACGGGTGGGTGCTGCTATGGTGACCAGTGAGCTGAGATAAGGTGGGGCTTTACCTAGCAGAGACTTATAGATGACCTGGTGCCAGTGGGTTTGGCGACAGGTATGAAGCAAGGGCCAGCCAACGAGAGCATACAGGTCGTAGTAGTGGGTAATATATGGGGCTTTGGTGACAAAACGGATGGCACTATGATAGACTGCATCCAATTTGTTGAGTAGAGTGTTGGAGGCTATTTTGTAAATGACATCGCCGAAGTCGAGGATCGGTTGGATGGTCAGTTTTACGAGGGTATGTTTGGCAGCATGAGTGAGGAATGCTTTGTTGTGAAATAGGAAGCCGATTCTAGATTTAATTTTGGATTGGAGATGCTTAATGTGAGTCTGGAAGGAGAGTTTACAGTCTAACCAGACCCCTAGGTATTTGTAGTTGTCCACATATTCTAAATCAGAACCGTCCAGAGTAGTGATGCTGGACGGGCGGGCAGGTGCGGGCAGCGATCGGTTGAAGAGCATGCATTTAGTTTTACTTGCATTTAAGAGCAGTTGGAGGTCACGGAAGGAGAGTTGTATAGCATTGAAGCTCGTCTGGAGGTTAGTTACCACAGTGTCCAAAAAGGGGCCAGAGGTATACAGAATGGTGTCGTCTGCGTAGAGGTGAATCAGAGAATCACCGGCAGCGAGAGCAAGAGCAAGTATGTGACTTCTGAAGGTATTTGGTTGCACCAGATCTTATTTAGGGGCTTCATAGCGAAGGGGGTGAATACATATGCACACACCACTTTTCTGTTTTTAATTTTTAATTAATTTTTTTAAACAAGTTTTTTTTCACTTCACCAATTTGGACCATTTTGTGTATGTCCATTACATGAAATAAAAATATAAATCAATTTAAATTACAGGTTGTAATGCAACAAAATAAGAGAAACGCAAATGGGGGTGAATACTTTTGCAAGGCACTGTATGTCCAATATGAAAAAGCTATTACATTTGTGATTGGCCACTCTTTAAGGAAAGTACAATGTGCAGTGACACTCCTCTAGGTGTAAACTCTGTGGATTTGGAAACTAAAAGTGCTCTTGAGTAGAATGGACCCCCTTTTACTTCAACACTACTGTACATTCAGGGAATTATGTACGGTGCAATATGTATGTCCAATATGAAAAACGTAATAAACATTGTGCAGTACGATGGGTTAATTAGCAATGTTAGTAATATTGTTACTATAATTTATAATTAATAGTAGCATTATAAATAATGTGTTATTTGTATTCTCGTTGTTACTCTAATAACTATCTAGTAATCATTACGTGTATTGCTGTTAACAATAATGTCAACGATATAATATTATTTGTGTTATAAAGGTGATTCACTTTCATCAAGAAAAAAAATCTATGTCTACTAAGATTTCCTCATAAAATGTTACGAATTTCGACCATTTTATTTTTTTACAATCTTCATTGTGGGACTTTTAAGGGAAATCGCCGAGGTCACGTCCATATTCTTGCTCGGTCTTGCTGGCGGAACGGATTTTCACATCCCCTTGCATGTACCGGAAAC
This sequence comes from Oncorhynchus tshawytscha, assembly GCF_018296145.1. Lineage (NCBI taxonomy): Eukaryota > Metazoa > Chordata > Actinopteri > Salmoniformes > Salmonidae > Oncorhynchus > Oncorhynchus tshawytscha. The sequence continues at coordinate 35,241,865 of NC_056450.1, read as the reverse complement.
GGAAGTAGCTAGCTCTTCTGAACTTTTTTCAGTTTTTCGATGGTTAGTGCTATCCGACTTCCTCGGGACGTACCTACCCTAAACCCTAACTCTTACCATTTAAAATGTCAACTTCAACAGAGAGGAAGAGAGAGAGAACAAATCCAATTTTGATAAACTCCCATTGGGTGAAATACCACAGTGTGCCATCACAGTAGCAAGATTTGTGACCTGTTGCCACAAGGGCAACCAGTGAAGAACAAACACCATTGTAAATACAACCCATATTTATTTTCCCTTTTGTACTTTAACTATTTGCACATCGTTACAACACTGTATATAGACATATGACATGTCTCTATTATTTTGGAACTGTGTAATATTTACTGTTAACTCTGTTGTTTATTTCACTTTTGTTTATCCATTTAATTTGCTTTGGCAATGAAAACACATGTTTCCCATGCCAATAAAGCCCTTTGAATTGAGAGCGAGAGGCCCAACTCAGCGGAAAATCTGTCTCCTTCCAGCAGGTGGAGTTTTTTCGCACACAAAACGGAGTTTTTTGTATGGAGTTCGATAAGAGTGTTGAATTTGGTGAACAAAAACATTTATGGCTTATTTACTATGTGAGGTTTATTTAATTAAATATACGTTTCGTAATGCTTAAGTTGTTACGAGTGTACTGATATAAGGTGGACACGTGACATCCCGGCATCTTTGAGAAAAACACTTTTTATCGGAGTTGTCTGGAGATTGATATGCACGTTCATGGCATGAGGCTAGTAGCATAGCATCTCTCTCAATTTAATACATAAGGGATAATGAAAGTGGTGGAACTAACCTTCCACGGAGTTGTATTATTGTCCTGAGTATGCATAACTCCGATTTGATTACCCATTTTATACCATGGCTATAATTTAGCCACATTTGCTGATAGAAATGTGTTCAACATCCACTGAAGTAGCTAGCATGTTTACTAGATAGCTACAGTTGTTGTCTTGGTAACGAAACAAATTAGCTAGTTTAGCTAACCAAAACATCACTCCTAGTTTGCTTTTATGAAAATCGAATTCAACAGTGCCGATAAGGTTTTCAATTTGACTTTTGCTTTCAAATGCAGTTCAAACAACATGTGGGAATGAACTATAGCCATTGAATTCTACTGTGCTGATATACTGTGTGTTATACGGAAATAATGCACGTTCTAGTATTCCCTTAAAGCCAATCAGAAACAACTATTCAACAATGCCATGGTATGAATGCAGTTGAGGTCAACAACCCTCATCATATATTTCAAAAAGGATTACAGTAATGAAATGTATCCACCAATCCAGAGAAAGTATAAGCGGGAGCTAGAAAGCCCAACATATCGCTATGTGGACAACGACTCTCCCATTGCTAGGGTGGAGAGACATGTAATCTTGTCAGTTTATCCATAATGTTTTAAATCAATGGGGACGTCCCAAGGATCCCTACTAGCATGCACCGTTTTTCGACAGCTGAAACTACATTAATTAGATCATTAATTGGTTGAACTAAAATGTATTATTGATTATTTAAATGTGGATGCTTTCTATCTTCAGAAAATACATAATATCATTCTGCATAATGACCGTATTTAATCATACGTCAGGGGTCAAAGCGTTATGGAGTTCAAAGGTCAGAAGAAAGAGCGCTCGCTACTCTGATGGTCGGAGAATTGGACTTAAAAAAGGTATAAACGCGTTATTTGAGCTTATCATTTAATTAATATATTAACGTATGTGAAAAATACGATTGTTGTTTGGATGACTACACTCACTCCTTTCAATAATCTGTGGTTGGAGACGGTCTTGTCTTATTCAATTATTTAAGGAAACCTATTTGGGTAGCATGCTATATGCGAACTAGCAGCTAGCTAAGTTAAGTTACAGGAAGCCCCCTAGGGCCGTCGTGTCAACTAAAGATCCGAGCCAAAGATAGTAAGCAACGCTTTCAGGACAGCCTAGAACGAGGAAGTTATTTGTCTAGTGACTTGAGCAGCTCACAATCTATTAGGATAACCTTATTTGTTCAACTGTCTTTTTTCCTTCACAAAATAGTCCTGTAGGTACGCTAACCAGTTAAAAAACATGGCTGAGTTGCTTCTGGATTCAAGTATCCGAATATGGGTGGTTTTACCAATTGTATTGATTACATTTTGCGTTGGAATTATCCGTCACTATGTCACCCAACTCCTGCAAAGTGACAAAAAAGTTGATCTGGAACAGGTGTCAGACAGGTGAGTTAACTGACTGAAATACTGTGATCCCATGGTATGAGAAACTTTAGGCAAACTGTTGTAATCATGATTACTAAATATGTCAGCTTATTGCTTACTATAACCTTAAATTGACTTTTGCAGCCAAGTCCTTCTGCGTAGCCGCATCTTAAGAGAGAATGGAAAGTATATCCCTAAACAAGTAAGATTTGCATACTATTCTGAAATGTTCTATACCTAGTGTGTGTTAGAGAATAAATGTATATATTTTTTTGTAGTCATTTAACATGCGAAAGCAATATTTCAATGATGCGGAGACTGGGTTCTTCAAGAAGGTCAAGCGAAAGGTGACTCCCAAAAACCCAATGACTGGTGAGTCAATCTAACTATTTGTGTTCTTCCTACTTTGACAGCCTATTTTAGTTCCATTCTTATAAATGAGATTAGCAAACGCATTTTCTCACTCTCAGAGATGCATTAAAATGTGGTAACAATTATTATTATTTTTTTTACTGCTGTGCTACACAGAATTATTCAACAACGCTTCCCTTTTCAGATACCAGCATGCTGACTGACATGATGAAGGGAAATCTGACCAATGTACTTCCCATGATTGTGATTGGAGGATGGATCAACTGGGCATTCTCTGGCTTTGTCATCAGTAAGTTCAGCCTGTTAGGGACATTGACTGCCCTGCATAACCTCATGTTAGATGTTGAACTTGCAAAATTGGTCCAATAATTAGATAGGAAACGATGCCTACATAATATACAGTCATCCTGAATTGTTTGCAATATAATTACACCACAGCCACTTACTATTGTATTGAAGTGGTATTGAACACTGTTAATAATCGTTTTTCCCCCCACAGCTAAGGTTCCCTTTCCTCTGACATTGAGATTCAAACCAATGCTGCAGCGTGGAATTGAACTGTTGTCTCTTGATGCATCCTGGTACAGTATTCCATTCATTCAGTCAGTTGTCTGTTGTTTTCAACCAGCCTTTTAATTACACCAGCAAAGCACAAATATAAACATACTTTGGGTAATTCAAGGGTAATGGAATTCCGCAGAAAATGTATACCTAACAAAAACCTCTTGAAGTTTAACAAACCATAGAATGGACCTCTATGCACAACTTCTAACAATTTCCACTGAACATTTTACAAAAACACATTTACAGGAAGAATTGTGCAGATATAAAGTTTGGCAACAGAATACAACCGAGGGAGATTTTACTGTTTATTCTGGTACCAAACTTAGCATCAGCACAGTTAATTTTCTTTACTGTGTAAATTGATCAAATTAGTCATTTTGCATAGAGTTGTATGGTAGGAATTATCCAATGTCTTGACAAGAATGCAAATCTTTAGGATGTGATTCAGTATATTCCTATGTTGAGGATGTGATTCAGTAGATTATTTTATTTGTAATTGTTTCTAGGGTGAGCTCAGCCTCTTGGTATTTCCTTAATGTTTTTGGACTGAGGAGTATGTACAGCCTCATTCTTGGACAGGACAATGGTAAGCTGATAATGCCAAGTCTTTGCCATTTTCATAGTGTATATGTTTAACAAGAATACAGAAAGACTTGGTACCTTGGTGTTAATGTAGAAAACATGTTGGAACAACTCGTTTTAGAACTCTGTTAACAGAATACTGTATCTACCTCGTGAATGCATTTCAGAGTTGTTTACTGTACTTGTCCCAGTTGCAACCCAACTGAGGTACGATGTGGCGGGCACATTTTCGTATTACATGATGACTGTTGGTCTTGTGTTCCAGCTGCGGATCAGTCGAGGATCATGCAGGATCAGATGACTGGCGCTGCCATGGCCATGCCGCCTGATCCTAACAAGGCCTTTAAGGTGAGAAACAAGCAGCCTTGATGTCAGTCTCTCAGCATTAGCTAGCTGTATGTGGACGATCACCGTCAATCATTAAGCTTTAATGTCTAATCTTGCTAATATACTTTCATCTAAAGTCATGAGGATATGGTTTTGTTCTATCCTGGGGCAATTAGTTATTGTGTAATGATGGACTTAAATCAAAGACATAGTGGTTGTTGGAGCCAGTTTTCGTACTAGTAGGGGTTTTCTTTTTTAAGCCGGTCTCCCTTGTTCTTTCAGAGTGAATGGGAGGCGTTGGAGATTGTGGAGCACAAATGGGCCCTGGAGAACGTTGAGGAGGAGCTGATGTCCCGAGATCTGAACTTTTGTGGAATCTTCAGTCAAGAGATAAAAGCCACAATGTTCTAATGAGATTATTGACTTAACTGCTGCTGTAGAGCCAGCTAGTTTCTGTGATACAGTGTATCATCAGGGTTCTCTGAGGCAGTTGTAAAAAAAACATTAAAAAAATGTCTTAAATATGATTGTGATACCTAAACAGTATATTTTTGTCTCAAGGCAATAATAAAAAAACAATAGAAAGGCAAACATATTTAACCTCTGACATTAATTTAATGACAACTAATGCCTATTTGTTTCGTTGTGTGAAAATAGTGTAAGTTGAATGTAAATTATGCATGTTCTCAGCTTAGTTTTATTGTTGCCTTGCAATTTTTCACTATTACGCCTTACTGTTAACTGTTTTCATTCTGCATTCAAATATCAGTGCATCACACAGATGTATTATTTGTAGAAAATAGTTTGGTTGATTAATTTCAGACATGCTTCTCTGCACATTTCTGAAATGGCTTGTTCTCTTTGTGTGTGTGTGTGTGTGTGTGTGTGTGTGTGTGTGAACCAAGGCCTCATCTCTGATATTGTCTGCATTGCTTGTTTGTTTAAGTTGTAAGGTTCTTAGGAGTAAAAAAAAAACTTTTTTTTCTTCAGCTATTCTGTGCCCGCGGGGTCTCTTTCAGAGGTGAACTGGTGTTACATGATTAGCTCCCAATACCATTTAAGCATTTTTAAACATACAAAATCTTGCCAAAACATCTGCTTTGGCTGTACTGTATAATTGAATGAGATGTAGCCTGTCCATTGGAGCTGATGTTTTTGTATCTGTGCCAGAAGAGGTGGTGATATGGGCAGGTGATGATGTATTGGAAATATACCATCTGCTTGGCTGTGGAGATTTAGAAATAAATTATCTGAAGGCTTTCTCATAAAGTGTATGTATCATCAATTATGTGGAATGCCTGATCTCCGTGTAGAAAAAGCAATGCGTAGTATGTATGGTACATCTGAGGACTGCATAATTAGATGTTTAGCCATGTCATCCTGAGGCTGAAGTATTATACACATACAATGTATAAGAATGAATCAGACATTTTATTTTATTTCACATACTCATCGCAAAGTAGCAACTTCACTGCATTGTGTCAAAGTAACATTGGGGACAGAAGGGGAAGATGACGCAGGTGTGAAATGCCCATTTTCATTAAGGTATGAATATGAAAACTTCTTTATGTAAAAAAGTTTCTCGTATAAGAAAGTGGGTACAGTATTCAGTGCACTGCAACATCCTAAATGTGGACATTCATGTATCGTACTGGACGTTAAGAAGTTCTGGAGGACCAAGGAATACGTTTGGGATGGCAGCTTGGCCTCTTCCAGATCACTCAGAAAACACTAAACTACCTTGGAGAGTGCCTCTGTTCCCACTAAAAGCCCAGACATTTACTGCAGCATCACCAATCGCATGTTGATACAAGAATATAATCATTGTAGTCACTCCATTGTACAAAATGGCTTTATGTTTTGAACAGCAATTTCAGAAAAAAACAGGTGTTGGTGAATAAGATAATTGTGTAGTCAGGTTGGCTGGCATTAACCTTGTGTGTGTGCCTGAACATATTGTACCAATGTGATTGACAAACAAAAAATATGAAGATGGACCTTTTACAGGTTTTTAGGCAGTAAAATGGCCTTCCGCTCCAGTTTCTATAAACTGCATATTGACAACTACATACTGCATATTGCTCTCTCAGGAAAATAATGAACATCCCAAACTAAGCAGGCCTTGCCATTCAGAGCATGGCCACAGCCCAATCTAAACGACATCTCTAAAGAAGGGCTTGAGTTAACCAGCTCTCACAGCCACCTTCGATCGGATTGTAAACCCTGATCATTTACTGGTAAAAAAGATAAGGAAAGCCAGGATGTCATGTAAAAGTGTAAAATCTACCTCATACCTACTGGCTATAGTAATCATTTATTAATATCAAAAGATGAGTATACAATAAAATATTTAATCTATTAACAAAGTCAATGAATTCACCCCATCCCTGTCTCTGAATCAGATGCCCAAAGACAAAACATTTATTACAATAGAAAAATACTGTACAGATGCGCTTTAAAAAATCATTTTAGAGCTCTCTATCCATTGCTCATCATTAAGAAATTGCACAGAATAAAATTAAACTAATATCTAATTTTAAAGATGTAGCCATTTATTTGCTTCTACTAAAAGAGTACAAATTATATTTGAACCCAAAAAATATGCATCTGTTTATGTCCTGCACCAGAGATTCTATCTCAAAAATCACTGTTGATAGTGGAAAACTAATCCTAACTAGAAATATGTCCACGAGCACCAAGAGGCCCAATTTATGTGTGTCTGATAATTCAACGAAAAACAAATAATGGATCGCAAGAGAAAATATACAACGCTTCCAACAGTATTCAAAGTGTCTGCTTCTAATACTATGGTTTTCTTCACCTTTATGTTCCATATAAATCACATTGCAATGTTTCGGTTAATGCAGTTCTTGATATAAAGAAAACAGTAATAGGAGAATGTAATCTAATTTTAAAATCAGGAGTTAACTCAAACCAGGTTATCCATGCTGTTAAAGTGTAAATCCACCAACAACAAAAAAAAACGATCTTTTGGTGTATTTTTCAATAGTACAAAGATAGCTTTTGAGTGGATTTTCCCTTTCCTTTATGATCTGAATATCAAATCATTTCTGTGTAACAATTAAGTACCTTACTGTGATTTAATATATCTATATATTTTTTTAATGGGGGGGTCAAATCATGATGTCAGTGATCTTCAAGTCAGACAGTCGGAGTTCTAGAAAGATGCCACAGTTTCCGATTCGGATGACCGTTCAAAACTATTTTTACCAGTCAGAGTTTTTCTTTTTCTTCTCAGAGTTCTCAATTGTCTTGAAGGCACTGAAGTCAGATATTTCTGAGTTGTATTGAATGAGCCATAATTGGAGGGATATGTATCCTGAAAACTAGCCGTTATTGGTAGGGAGGTTTGAAACGGTTATTGGTCTAACTTATAACGCCTGGTGATGTCACAAGGCATGCCAAAACTCCACCCATGGAAATCAAGCTGAAATTCAGGTCTGCTTTTCAAAATAGCTTACACCAAAAGGGCATAATTTTCACAATTTCACAGTATTATTCCAATCTCATAATGAGGAAATATATAAAACACAGGAAATCAAGTTTGACTGCACTGGGCCTTTAACCTCATACATTGTGATTTACCTTCTAGAGCAAAATGCATTCAAATCTATTCAAACAGCCTCAAGGAAATCTGCCTCGATTTCAGCTCAATTAAGAAGCACAGCAGTGGATCAAAGTTAGAGGTCATCTTTCCAGCAGTGCATCACAGTACAGATAGAGTGGTGCACAGATATACACAATTCATAGGTCTTGAATCATCTAAATTATGATTGACTATATCCAATCACTAAGAGGTCCATTTGGCATCAGCATAGACAGACACTGCATACCTTAGTCTGATTAAGCAATGACAGATTTCATCATTCAATGTTCTACTATATTGGTGTCCCCAGATTTACTCAATAATCTAAAAAAAAAAAGAATAAATTGTATTCCTCACTCTTCTCCACCGGCCTGAGAATCTAGCCTCTCACTCCTTGTTCAATGCAGAACAGAGGAAGAAGGTTCAAGTTTTTTTGGAATAGAAAAGAAATAAAACAATACAAAATCAAAAAGCCCCATCAACTCAGGAAAAAGAAAAAACTAACAAATCTGCTTCAGTCTGTTTCCATGTTGACACAGGGAGTGGCTCCCTCCATCCCATCGTGTTTGGGGGAAGTGACATCATTAGCAGGCTGGGTGGGAGAGGAGCTGTCCAAGGGGGCGGGTAAGGTGGGCTGGCGAATCTTATCTTGTCGGTGGTAGAACAGGAGGTAGGCAGCATTGGTCTAGAAGGGGAGGGTAATAGGCAAAGGAGGGGAGATCATGACATTGCAAGACAACAAAAATTAATAATTCTCAGCTGTTCTTTAGCTAAACTTACCACAATTTGTTCCTCCCTTGCATATGTCACCTTGCTGTCATCGAAGTAATACCATTGTCCGTTGTCTTTGTTCCGGGCATAACTGGTGTCTGTCGAGAGAGGAGAGAAATGTTAAACACTGACTTGAAGGCATATATCAAAGTATGACATACAAAAGCAGCGTCTCACAATGTCCATCTCTGAGTCCGCCGTAGTGGTTGGAAACTGCTATCAGATCATATCGGCTGGGCGGCTCTCCGTTTGTACCGGTCTTCCTCAGCAGACAACCTGAAAAGTCGAGGTGTCTGCAATAAAGAGCAATAGGGTTGGATTAGGATAGCTCCTCTCAACACTAATAACTCTGTAGTGGCTTAGATTTTACACTAGTCACACTGACATCCTCCCCACTTAAAACCATGTGGACAGAATGTTTATTATTATACTGAACAAAACTATAAATACAACAATGACTTTATTGAGTTACAGTTACAGAAATAAATTCATTAGGCCGTAATCTATGGATTTCAAGACATGATAGGGGCACAGCCATGGGTGGGCCTGGGAGGTGGAGAGCACCCACTGGGGAGCCAGGCCCAGCCAATCAGAATGAGTTTTTCACCCCACAGAAAGGGCTTTATTATAGATAGAAATACTCCTCAGTTGCATCAGCTGTCTGGGTGGCTGGTCTCAGACGATCCCACAGGTGATAAATCTGAATGTGGAGGTCATGGGCTGGGGTGGTTACACATGGTCTGCGGTTGGGAGGCCGGGTGGACGTACTGCCAAATTCTCTAAACGACGTTGGAGGGGGCTTATGGTATGGTAGAGAAATGATCATAAAATTATCTGGGAACAGCTCTGGTGGACATAACTGCAGTCAGCATGCCAATTGCACGCTCCCTCAAAACCTGAGACATCTGTGGCATTGTGTTGTGTGACAAAACTGCACATTGTAGAGTGGCCTTTTATGGTCACAATGTGCACCTGTGTAATGATCATGCTGTTTAATCAGCTTCTTGATATGCCATACCTGTCAGGTGGATGGATTATCTTGGCTGAGGAGAAATGCTGATTAACAGGGGTGTAAACAAATTTGTGCACAGAATTATAGAGAAATAAACTTACTGTGTGCATGAAAAAGTATGTTTTATTTCAGCTCATGAAACATGGGACCAACACTTTACATGTTGCATTTATATTTTTGTTCAGTGTAGAAGACAGACAGTATGTAACTAACCTGAGAGGGAAGTCAACGATGATGTCCAGCTTCTCCCTGGAGTACTTGGTGTAAGAGAAGCGCTTCAGGTGGATGATGAGAACCTCCGGCAGTGACCACAGGTCCAGTTTCTTCGTGGCCAGTTGGTGTTTCTTACACATTGGGCAGTACCTGCAGAAAACACATGCAACACATCTTTAGAAGACCATTGCACACAAATCACAACAGTATTTAGCAGTAATATGTCACTGATGTAAAAAATATTAAGACTACATCTTTTTCTGGGAAAACTGACATTTTAACTCTATTCAGCGTCATTCTTGTTAGACAGAGATCGATAGATACTGTAGATGGATAGAGATGCTGTAGACGGACATATCCTATTTATTTAACTTGAACTTAGATAGATACTATAGATATCTACTGTAGGTAGATAATATAGTATCTAAGTTAAAGTTAAAAAGGTTCAATCAAATCTACAGTATACAGTAAATAGATAAATACTGTAGATTATATATAAATACTTTAAATAGATCGATAGTGTAGTGTAGATATAGATATTGTACATAGATATACATACTGTACATAGATAAATACAGTAGATAGAAAGATAGATACTGTAAAGCTCTAGGAAGAGTCTTGTTGGTTCCAAACTTCTTCCGTTTTAAGAATGATGGAGGCCACTGTGTTCTCGGGGACCTTCAATGTTGCAGAAATGTTTTGTTACCCTTCCTCAGATCTGTGCCTCGACACAATCCTGTCTCTGAGCTCTACAGACAACTTCTTCAACCTCATGGCTTGGTTTTTAGTCTGACATTTACTGTCAACTGTGGGACCTTATATAGACAGGTGTGTGCTTTTCCAAATCATGTCCAATCAATTTAAATTTACCTCAGGTAGACTTCAATCAAGTTGAAGAAACATCAAGCACGATCAAAGGAAACAGGGTGCACCTGAGCTCAATTTTGAGTCTCATCACAAAGGGTCTGAAAACGTATGTAATTTAAAAAAAAAAAATGTTTTTAACAGTTTTTGCTTTGTCATTATGAGGTATTGTGTGTAGATTGCTGAGGATTTTATTTTGTATTTAATCAATGTTACAATAAGGCTGTAACGTAACAAAATGTGGAAAATGTCAAGGGGCCTGAATAGTTTCCAATGGCACAGGAGGACAGATAGGGTAGGATAGATAGAAATAACAGGTGTGGGGCAGTAGTACCAAGGGTTTTCTTCCTCCAGGGTCTCCACAGTGGTGAAGAGCTCAATGCACTCCTGCAGCTGCACTGTGGTCTGCTGGTGAGGAACCTCCATGCTTTGGTGTTTCACATACTTCTGTGGATGGAAGGAGTTCTGGAGTTAGCTAAATGACCAGCAAGCAGGCCCAAACACATTTAACACCTTCACACTTTAATAACACATATACTGTAAAGCATTATTCACACATACCTCTGCCTCATTCTCGTTGTAGTATTTCTTCTTCATGTCAGGATCCCAGTCCATGGCTACATATGGTTGAGCTGTGAAAGAGATACAGTAATATCACATCAAATGTCCAGCTACTAAGCTCCAAAACAAAGGAAAAGTACACTACGTGGCCAAATGTATGTGGACACCTGCTTGACGAACATCTCATTCCAAAATCATGGACATCAATATGGAGTTGGTCCTCCATTCGCTGCTGTAACAGCCTCCACTCTTCTGGGAAGGCTTTCCACTAGATGTTGGAACATTGCTGCGGGGGACTAATGCCACAGGAGCATTAGTGATGTTGGGCGATTAGGCCTGGCTCGCAGTATGTGTTCCAATTCATCCTAAAGGTGTTTGATGGGGTTGAGGTCAGAGCTCTGTGCAGGCCAGTCAAGTTCTTCCACACCAATCTCAACAAACCATATCTGTATGGACCTCGCTTTGTTGGGCGGCAGGTAGCCTTGTGGTTAGAGCGTTGGGCCAGTTACTGAAAGGTTGCTGGATCGAATCCCCGAACTCACAAGGTAAAAATCTGTCGTTCTGCCCCTGAACAAGATAGTTAACCCACTGTTCCACGGTAGGCCGTACATAAGAATTTGTTCTTAACTGAATTGCATAGTTAAATAAAGGTTACATTTAAAAATGTAAAAATGATCTACAAAGCTGGAAGCATAGAATGCTCTAGAATGTCATTGTATGTATTAAGGTGGCATTAAGATTTCCCTTCACTGGAACTAAATGGGGCCTGGCCCGAACCATGAAAAACAGCCCAGACCATTATTCCTCCTCCACCAAAAATTATAGTTGGCACTATGCATTGGGGCAAGTAGCGTTCTCCTGGCATCCACCAAACCCAGATTCGTCCGTCGCACTGCTAGATGGTGAAGAGTGATTTATCACTCCAGAGAACGCGTTTCCACTGCTCCAGAGTCCAATGGTGGTGAGCATTACACCACTCCAGCCAACGATTGGCATTGCACATCTTAGGCTTGTGTGCGGCTGCTCGGCCATGGAAACCCATTTCATGAAGCTCCCGACGAACAGTTCTTGTGTGGACGTTGCTTCCAGAGACATTTTGGAACTCGGTGGTGATGTTGCAACCGAGGACAGACAATTTTTTACGCGATATGCACTTCAGCGGTCTTGTTCTGTGAACTTATGTGGCCTACCACTTTGCGGCTCAGCCGTTGTGGCTCCTAGACATTTCCACTACAAAATAACAGCACTTACAGTTGACCGGGGCAGCTCTAGCAGGGCAGAAATTTGACAAACTGACTTGTTGGAAAGGTGGCATTCTATGGCGGTGCCACATTGAAAGTCACTGAGCTCTTCATAAGGCCATTCTACTGACAATGTTTGTCTATGGAGATTGCATGGCAGTGTGCTCGATTTTATACACCCGTCAGCAATGGGTGTGGCTAAAATAGCTAAATCCACTTATTTAAAGGAGTGTCCACATACTGCTCTATAGACAGTGTATATGAGCCTAGCTACAGGAGTGACAAAGCAGTTGCCAGTGTGAAAGTGATGTCTGAGACTCACAGCTAAAAGAGAAGGCACTGCCGTCCTCTCCCATGCCTCTCTCTGTGGTGCCGTTGGAGTTGACCGCCTGGATGGAGAAGAGCAGCTTCCTCCGTCTGGCCTCACAGCCCTTTCTCTTTGCCTGCCTCCTGTTGGCCTGTGGCAGGCAGGGGGGGCACTCACCCCTCTCCTCCTCCTCCTCCTCCTCCTCCTCACATGGCTGCTGGTGGCCTGCACCCTGCTGGCTGTCTGTTGGGCCTGTAGCACTGGCATCAACACTAGCACCACCACTGGCTCCAGCACCACCACTGGCTCCAGCACCACCACTGGCTCCAGCACCACCACTGGCTCCAGCACCACCACTGGCTCCAGCACCACCACTGGCTCCAGCACCACCACTGGCTCCAGCACTGCAGGATGCAGAGGTACTGCAGGATGTCGAGGCACTGCAGGATGTTGAGGCACTGTCCTCTGTGCTGCACCCTGCCCTGACCTCACTGCTGGCCCCCTCGTCAGCTTGTGCCTCTCCTCCAGACTCCTGGGTCTGGTCTGGCTGAGTCTGGGTCACAGCAGGCCCTTGGCCGACACCATCACAACAGTGATCCCTCTTGGAGGGTTCTGGCCTCTCACAGTCATCCTCGCCGTCATCTGTGGAGACAGACAACATTGTGGAGTGGAGACAATAAGTAAAATCGTGAGTTTGTAGAAATCCATTCTGTCCAGCGTATCAATGATTTGCTAAGTGAGAATTTTAGAGCTCAGTTACCGTAGCTGACACCATTGGTCTGGGTCTTGTACAATTCTTCCTCCTCATCGTCGTCGTCATCATCATCTTCACCCTCCTCCTCATCCTCCTCCTCTGAGGGATCTGGTGGTCGGACATACCGCCTGTGGAAACATCATCGCACCATCTTTCAGACACAGTACAGCATCTTTACAACCAGTTATCACAATCAAACTTGATAAGAACCTCCATTATAAAGCATTGACTCTTTTAGCTGATGTTTGGTCTGTGACAGTAACTCACGCTAGCCGCTGCAGGAAGAGGTGATAGAGGGCGTCACGGCTGCACTGGCCTCGAGGCACGGTCATGAGCAGTGGGTGTCCGAACAGGGACGTCCCGTAGCTGCTGCTCCCTGAGCCGTAGTCCCTGTAGTGGGAGCGCTCCCTCAGGTACAGAGCCAGCACCACCTCATCCCCCTCCTCCTCCATAGAGCCTCTGTTCAGCTCATACCTATCAGGAAAACACACAGACAGGTGTCAGGGGAGATGCTAACAGGAACAGCCCCAAAAGTATGTTTTTGGTGTGGAGGTAAATGCTGTTTTTTTACATACACAAATATGTCATCCCGGTCCAGGATGCAGCTTAGAGACTCATCAGCATGATACAGCTTATAGAAGCGATGGTTGAACACGTCAGCCACAACCATCTGAAATAGGAAATAAGGAAATGAGAGAAGCACAGGTCAGTATCAACTCAACATTTTATGTGACGAATGACAAAAGAGTTACCAGAGGCTACTGTTTATTTCACAGTGACTTTAAAATGGTGTCTTACTTGATTGGCTGGGATTTTGGTCATTTCCGAGAGAACGGAGCACAGGTCAAACACTTTGCCAGCTTTGGGTACAACCAAGCGATGCTGGTGGGAGAGTAAACACATAAATCAATACACATGGTCACATATAAAAAGCATGATGTAGGGCCAGCTACAGGAAGATGAATCTTGTACCTGAACAGGTTTGGCCACAGGATCCAGAGAGACGAAGAATACCTCCATAACCCGGTCCTTGCTAACAGGCAGGGGCACGCTCAGGTAGCAGAAGGGGTCAAAGGTGACAGACACTTTGCGGCACTCGGGGCAAACCAGGGTGGACTTGAACAAGCCGTGGAAGGTGTCAACAATCGCAGAGTCGTTCCGTCTCCGGTGGTTACGCCATGCCTCCTCTGCCACTTCCTGAACGTTGAGGTCAAAGGGTGAGTGTGAAAATGCCTTTTAGGTCTACTACAGCTTGCAGAGCCATGGTGGTACAGTATTTTACCATTATTCTCCCTGCCCTCTTTCCACTACATGTTGTTACCTGGTCAGGCCTGCCAGCGGCGTCCCTCAGCTCGATGTACTCCTTGTTCTTGACCCGATTGAGATCCTCATGAAGCCCGTCCAGCAGGAAGGAGAGCAGCTCCTGGGAGTCATGCTGCTGGTAGCCCAGAAACTGGGAGGCAAAGTGACCAACCTTGGTCTGGTATGAAAAACAACACGAGGTTCTCAAGGTACGCATGGTAACACCGTGGCATGACAGACTGACAAGCCTTATTAATTTATTATAAAAGTGTGGGCAGAGTGTCACACACTGATAACTACCTTGAAGATCCTGGGAACCACAGAGTAGTGCCTCCCCGACCACATCTGTTTGATGACATCAGCGTAGGCCTCTGCGATCTCCCCCTTCATGCCAAGGGGGTTGGTGAAGTTGAGCTCCTCCAGATAGGCATTCCTCAGGAAGTACTCCGTCAGTGGAGGAGTGTTACTGAGACACTGGACAGAGCAGGGAGAGGAACACAATCCATCCATCATAGACCAGGTCCCTGCATTTAGGTACAGCATTGACACATTATGTAGTAATGATGACTTACCTGCAGTGCAGAGTTCATGAAACATGTGTTTCCCAGATTGGTGAGGCCACAGACTCCTGGCTGGCCCCGGTAAGAGTCCTGCTCCTCCACAGAGTTCCTCCTACAAGACAGGGAAGGAGAAACATATCATCTACTGAATAATACAATTAAAAAAAGGTAGTGTAGACTGCTACAGATACAACACACTTTCTTATCCGACATATGGGAATCACCATTACCACAAAACTGCGTTGCTACATTAGCAACAGTACATTCTCTAATGACACACTGATAATATTAGCAAAGAAAGAAAAATGGTTAAAAGAAAGAACCCCCACATGATCTGCGGTCTGGAGCTGGGCCAGGTACCATCTGCATTCCTCATCTCCATGATCACCGTCTGCAATGCAGGCAGGACATGTTACAACACAGCTGCCATTGAAACACACTACCACTGTATCTCAGCGCTGACAGCCAGGGGAGCAGGTAGGTGTGGGGAGGGGTGGGATGAGGGGCGGAACGCTGACAGTCTGGGGAGCAGACATACCATGCCAGAGCTGAGGCAGGAGTCGAGGACTCTGACGTGGACATTCCTCAGCCTCTCACAGCTGGTGTCTGAGCTCTTCATCCACAGCCGGGTCTCTGCCCCCTCCACCACATCAAACTGCGTCATCATCACCTTCTGAATCGTATCTGAAGGGGAAAACATGAAAACACACACACACACACATATATATATATAGAGGTGCACAGTGACTCAACATAGCTACTAACGCATCTTTTGAATGTGTTTCTACTTACGGATGTGATCAGCACGGCTAAACTGTGCCGTCACAACATTTTCCATGTTGCTATGGAGGCACAAGAAGATTTCCACAGGGTAGACCTCAACCTTGACTAGGCTGGGCAGATCCACCACCTGAAACAGACCATGCATTAACAGTCAATGTACTGCCTAATACTAATGAAACACTTCAATGGAAGTTGTGTCTTTTCATAGCCATAACATGAGTTAGTACAACATATGATTTGACCATTGGTTCTGCAGGTTCTCTGCATCTCTGTGACCATTCTATTTTGGGGCAATTCCACGTTAAGAGTGACATTTTACAAACATGTATTTACTTGAAGAACAGTGCCAATGCAAAGTTTGGTCACAGAATGACAGTGTGCTGCATCTGCATTGTTCTTCAATTAAATGTGTTTTTTGTAAAATTGTCAGTGGACATTTTTAAAAGTAGTCCTTGTGCATAGAGTTGTATTGTTTGTTTAACTTTGAAATCATTAGTTTTTGTTTGACATACATTTCATAGTGAAAGATCTGAGTCTCAGTGTCACTGTTATTGTGGAATTGTCATTTACCTTTCGCTCCAGGGCAGGCTGGACCTCTACCATGCCATACCAGGCCAGAAGCTTATGCCATGCTTCAGCAGGGATCAACACAAAGTCCTCATTCTCCACCAGACGCTCCTTCAGGTGGTATGAATCCAGTTCTGTGGGTATCATAATCATAATGATACGTCTCTGACTTAATACGGTGTCTTCTGTTGTTACAGGACCACTTTGTGATGTGACACTCACCCTCAAACAGCTCTGTGTTGTCAATCTGTCCAGGAAAAGAAGAGGAGTTCTGGTCTCCTGTTTCCACATACTCCTTCCACTGCTCATACCATCGCCTCTCCACCAGGTACCTGCATGTGTTAGTTATAGGAACAGCTAAATTGGAGACTTATATTTTGTCTGCCGACATTAATTAACCAACAGCTCCACATCACATCCCCCTAGACTAGTATTTTATCATTACAGCAATCTCTTTTCTGATTGGGGTGCATTTGGTTTATTTATTGATACAATTCTAGCTATAATGGAAAATTCACAATTGCAGGAATGGATATTTCAAAATTAGGGCAGCTAACCTTTACCAAATCATGGCTACCTAGCTAACGTTAGTGGTCTAATTCCCTTTTTAAATGGAGTTTGTTGGGACAAAACAGCACTTGAATGGTGTTTCATTCCTTCACACAGATTTCCTGGCCTTTATATAACCACAACGGTAGCAGCGATCCTTCCTCATCTGGGTGTTATACTGATAAATCCAGTGGTGTAAAGTATTGAAGTAAAAAATACTTTAAGGTACTACTTAAGTAGTTTTGGGGGATATCTGTACTTCACTACATTCCTAAAGAAAATATACGTTTTAACTCCATACATGTTCCCTGAAACCCAAAGTACTTCTTACATTTAGAATGCTTAGCAGGACAGGAAAATGGTCCGATTCACACACTTATCAAGAAAACATCCTTGGTCATCTCTACTGCCTCTGACCTGGCGGACTCACTAAACACAACATGCTTTGTTTGTAAATGATGTCTGAGTGTTGGACTGTGCCCCTGGCTATCCGTCAATATTATTTTTTTGAATCAAGAAAATCGTCCGGTCTGGTTTGTTTAATATAAGGAAAGTGAAATTATTTACTTTTACTTTTGATACTTAGTATTTATTTACATTTATTTCTGAAACTTAAGTGCATTTAAAACCAAATACGTTGACTTTTACTCAGGTAGTATTTTACTGGGGGACTTTTACTGGAGTCATTTTCTATTAAGATGTTTTTACTTCAACTCAACTATGACAATCGGGTACTTTTCCCACCTCTGAATAAAACGAAACTTTGCTGGCAAAAACGAAAGTACCAGCCAGCTAGCTAGCTAACTTAGATGGCGCTCACTTTCTCAAAATAATAGGGACAACACAGAATAATCTACAAGCTTTAGCAAACAAACAGAATGCCAACAATTTGACATTAAACCGAAAGGATTGCAAGTTACTAGATAGCTGTCCCTCTCCTAGCTAGCGTAACAGCTAACAGGCGGGCTAGCCTGCTGGCAGTGGAGCTAGCTAATGTAAGCTTGCTTCCTACAGCCAAAACTTTGACATGATATGTCCCAACAGGCTATGTCAGCTGGGAGTCTGGGACGTGATGTTAATCGTAATAATAGTATCACAATCCAACTAACTAGTTGGTTAACCAAACAACTACAGTGAGTTGACATAACGTTAGCTCGCTAGTTTTCCGCATCATGCTCTTCCCTAAAATGCTAACTTGCTAATAACGCAGTGATCAAACGTCATTCCACAAACACCAGCGCATATATTTCAGGCAAGAGTAATAACACACATTTGGCAATTAAAAAATGCCATTATCTAAACATAACGCTAAATTATGATGATTACGATATATGCCATCTAAGCAACAGCAAAGACATCACTGTCATTATTTGTTTTCGGTACATCAGTGTAGGGTTTAAATTCAGAGCAGAGGGCGGGTTAGTTATAAGTATCTTTAGTCTTACCAAGTATCCCCTGCACGGAGTTCATGTTCCTGAAGTAAAGACTCGATTTCTTTGCGTTGAGTCTCTAATCCAGGAGGTTCTGTAACCGCAGCTGAAGTAGTAGTAGCCATAATAACTCATAAATATCAGAATTCTGCAAGAAAAACACTGAAGTCAACCACCGCATAGATTATGTGGAGAAACCCTTGGTGAGATGATTCAGGAAGCAGGAAGTATTTTGATGGTGACAACATCCTTGAATGCAAACGTTTTTTAAATATTTTTATTTTTTTTACTTGTGAGTGTTTTCCTTCCAAGCAGGTGATATTGTATCCAGAGGTCACACGTTCAGTATGTCAAGAATTATGAATCCAATCGTCACTTCATTATCTAATGTTAGTGTTTCCCATATCTCTCCTTGGGGACGGCCAGAATGGTTTATGCTGATCAGTTGAATTAGTTGTATCAGTTTAGGGCAAGAACAAAAACGAGGACCACCTATTGGACCACAAGTTTATATACATGATGGGAATACCTGACAAGGGAACAGTTGTAATGCAGGGTGCCATGTGGCTCAGTTGGTTTAGCATGGCACTTGCAACGGCAGGGTTGTGTTCGATTCTCACCTGAGTCCAGTATGAAAATGAATGCACCAACTACTGTAAGTCGCTCTATATAAGAGTATTTGCGTAATGACTAAAATGCTAAATATAGTGCAGCTTGAACCAGCCACCCTGTGGTTATGGCGCTCCAGGCCTCTTGATTGTCAGTAAATATGCATTCCTACAGAGCGGCTATCATATGCTGTTCTGGTGTAAGATACATTTTTATAAATTACACATGATTTGTGAAGTGTGGTCAATGGATGATGATATTGGAGAGAATATCATGGAGGAATGCCATTTTCATAATAGGCACAAGATGGCACTATACACTCATTTGGTAAAAACATTTGTAAGTAAAAACATGACCTATTTCCTCTGTGGTTGAAATATAAGTAACAAGGCTGTTTTTGTATATTCCTAGCCTTCCTTCTTTTTAGGGTTCATTCTATGGACATGGTGTAGTTATGATCAGTTGTAAGTGCTGCTTCAGAGTCTGGTCAGAGTTATCTAAAGGTGTTATTTGATTGCATTTGATACAATGAACCCAAACCTATGACTATCGTAGTTACATTAATCTCTAATACCTGCATCCATAATTACACAGTTACCTAGTGAGGACTAAGTCTCAGTTGCCCCACGGTAACACGCTGCAGAAATTAACTACCAATTGCAATCACAATGGATGTCCAAAGCCTCAGGTAGTATTGGCGCTGAGGATTCTGCAGCAGCACCCCGTTAAAAAAATCAGAATAAATAAAACATTTGAAAACAATGATTTTCTCAAAAGTGGTGGACTGGGCCTTTACTAGTCCTGTATTAGCAGATCGATATAGCCACCTGTAGTGCGGGAATTATTTTTCAGCAGTTTGGTCTGTCTGCCCTTATTTGTTAAATATGCAAACAAGCTTTGGTGTTGGTCTGAGAGTGTTAGGCTTGCAGAACCCCATGTGTATCTTTTGCAGTGTTAGAACCCATGGGATATTGGAATTCACTGACACCTCATGGCCATGCTGCCTTTTTATATCCATAAATAGTTCACATCCTCAAAAGAATCTGCACACGTTTATGGCAAAAAGAATATCCTATCATTTCCTGTATGTCAATATTATTCATTGCAGAGAAAGGCATAACTAAGATGTTGGTCACACCTGCGTTTCCAGGTAAAGATGTTGGTCACACCTGTGTTTCCAGGTAAAGATGTTGGTCACACCTCTGTTTCCAGGTAAAGATGTTGGTCACATCTCTGTTTCCAGGTAAAGATGTTGGTCACACCTCTGTTTCCAGGTAAAGATGTTGGTCACACCTCTGTTTCCAGGTAAAGATGTTGGTCACACCTGTGTTTCCAGG
The DNA here is from genome assembly GCF_018296145.1 of Oncorhynchus tshawytscha. NCBI lineage: Eukaryota > Metazoa > Chordata > Actinopteri > Salmoniformes > Salmonidae > Oncorhynchus > Oncorhynchus tshawytscha. The sequence goes on along the minus strand of NC_056450.1, from coordinate 35,221,335 downwards.
TAAAGATGTTAGTTACACCTCTGTTTCCAGGTAAAGATGTTGGTCACACCTCTGTTTCCAGGTAAAGATGTTGGTCACACCTCTGTTTCCAGGTAAAGATGTTGGTCACAGCTCTGTTTCCAGGTAAAGATGTTGGTCACACCTCTGTTTCCAGGTAAAGATGTTGGTCAATTCTCTGTTTCCTGGTAAAGATGTTGGTCACACCTCTGTTTCCAGGTAAAGATGTTGGTCACCGGTTTCCAGGTAAAGATGTTGGTCACACCTCTGTTTCCAGGTAAAGATGTTGGTCACACTGTTTCCAGGTAAAGATGTTGGTCACACCTCTGTTTCCAGGTAAAGATGTTGGTCACACCTCTGTTTCCAGGTAAAGATGTTGGTCACACTCTGTTTCCAGGTAAAGATGTTGGTCACCTCTGTTTCCAGGTAAAGATGTTGGTCACACCTCTGTTTCCAGGTAAAGATGTTGGTCACCTGTTTCCAGGTAAAGATGTTGGTCACACCTCTGTTTCCAGGTAAAGATGTTGGTCACACTGTTTCCAGGTAAAGATGTTGGTCACCTCTTTCCAGTTTTTCCAGGTCACACCTCTGTTTCCAGGTAAAGATGTTGGTCACACCTCTGTTTCCAGGTAAAGATGTTGGTCACCTCTTTCCAGGTAAAGATGTTGGTCACACTGTTTCCAGGTCACACACTCTCTGTTTCCAGGTAAAGATGTTGGTCACACCTCTGTTTCCAGGTAAAGATGTTGGTCACACTCTTCCAGTTTCCAGGTAAAGATGTTGGTCACACTCTGTTTCCAGGTAAAGATGTTGGTCACACCTCTGTTTCCAGGTAAAGATGTTGGTCACACCTCTGTTTCTAAAGTTTGGTCACAGGGTAAAGATGTTGGTCACACCTCTGTTTCCAGGTAAAGATGTTGGTCACCTGTTTCCAGGTAAAGATGTTGGTCACCTGTTTCAGGTAAAGATGTTGGTCACACCTCTGTTTCCAGGTAAAGATGTTGGTCACACCTGTGTTTCCAGGTAAAGATGTTGGTCACACCTCTGTTTCCAGGTAAAGATGTTGGTCACCTCTGTTTCCAGGTAAAGATGTTGGTCAAAGATGTTGGTCACCTCTGTTTCCAGGTAAAGATGTTGGTCACACCTCTGTTTCCAGGTAAAGATGTTGGTCACACCTCTGTTTCCAGGTAAAGATGTTGGTCACACCTCTGTTTCCAGGTAAAGATGTTGGTCACACCTCTGTTTCCAGGTAAAGATGTTGGTCACCTCTGTTTCCAGGTAAAGATGTTGGTCACACCTCTGTTTCCACCTCTGGGTAAAGATGTTGGTCACCTGTTTCCTAAAGATGTTGGTCACACCTCTGTTTCCAGGTAAAGATGTTGGTCACACCTCTGTTTCCAGGTAAAGATGTTGGTCACCTGTTTCCAGGTAAAGATGTTGGTCACACCTCTGTTTCCAGGTAAAGATGTTGGTCACACTCTGTTTCCAGGTAAAGATGTTGGTCACACTCTGTTTCCAGGTAAAGATGTTGGTCACACCTCTGTTTCCAGGTAAAGATGTTGGTCACACTCTGTTTCCAGGTAAAGATGTTGGTCACACCTGTGTTTCCAGGTAAAGATGTTGGTCACACTCTGTTTCCAGGTAAAGATGTTGGTCACACCTCTGTTTCCAGGTAAAGACGTTGGTCACCTGTTTCCAGGTAAAGATGTTGGTCACTCTCTGTTTCCAGGTAAAGATGTTGGTCACCGGTTTCCAGGTAAAGATGTTGGTCACACCTCTGTTTCCAGGTAAAGATGTTGGTCACCTGTTTCCAGGTAAAGATGTTGGTCACACCTCTGTTTCCAGGTAAAGATGTTGGTCACACCTCTGTTTCCAGGTAAAGATGTTGGTCACCTGTTTCCAGGTAAAGATGTTGGTCACACCTCTGTTTCCAGGTAAAGATGTTGGTCACACCTCTGTTTCCAGGTAAAGATGTTGGTCACACCTCTGTTTCCAGGTAAAGATGTTGGTCACACCTCTGTTTCCAGGTAAAGATGTTGGTCACCTGTTTCCAGGTAAAGATGTTGGTCACACTCTGTTTCCAGGTAAAGATGTTGGTCACACCTTTTCCAGGTAAAGATGTTGGTCACAGGTAAAGATGTTGGTCTCTGTTTCCAGGTAAAGATGTTGGTCACAGGTAAAGATGTTGGTCACTCTGTTTCCAGGTAAAGATGTTGGTCACACCTCTGTTTCCAGGTAAAGATGTTGGTCACACTCTGTTTCCAGGTAAAGATGTTGGTCACACCTCTGTTTCCAGGTAAAGATGTTGGTCACACCTCTGTTTCCAGGTAAAGATGTTGGTCACACCTCTGTTTCCAGGTAAAGATGTTGGTCACCTGTTTCCAGGTAAAGATGTTGGTCACACCTCTGTTTCCAGGTAAAGATGTTGGTCACACCTCTGTTTCCAGGTAAAGATGTTGGTCACACTCTAAAGATGTTGGTCACACAGGTAAAGATGTTGGTCACACCTCTGTTTCCAGGATGTTGGTCACCTGTTTCCAGGATGTTGGTCACACCTCCAGGTGATTTTGGTCAGGGTAAAGATGTTGGTCACACCTCTGTTTCCAGGTGTTGGTCAAAGATGATTGGTCACACCTCTGTTTCCAGGTAAAGATGTTGGTCACACCTCTGTTTCCAGGTAAAGATGTTGGTCACCTGTTTCCAGGTAAAGATGTTGGTCACACTCTGTTTCCAGGTAAAGATGTTGGTCACACCTGTTTCCAGGTAAAGATGTTGGTCACACCTCTGTTTGTTGGTCCAGGTAAAGATGTTGGTCACACCTCTGTTTCCAGGTAAAGATGTTGGTCACCTGTTTTCCAGGTAAAGATGTTGGTCACACCTGTTTCCAGGTAAAGATGTTGGTCACACCTCTGTTTCCAGGTAAAGATGTTGGTCACACCTCTGTTTCCAGGTAAAGATGTTGGTCACACCTCTGTTTCCAGGTAAAGATGTTGGTCACACTGTTTCCAGGTAAAGATGTTGGTCACACCTCTGTTTCCAGGTAAAGATGTTGGTCACACCTCTGTTTCCAGGTAAAGATGTTGGTCACACCTCTGTTTCCAGGTAAAGATGTTGGTCACATCTCTGTTTCCAGGTAAAGATGTTGGTCACATCTCTGTTTCCAGGTAAAGATGTTGGTCACACCTCTGTTTCCAGGGAAAGATGTTGGTCACCTGTTTCCAGGTAAAGATGTTGGTCACCTGTTTACAGGTAAAGATGTTGGTCACACCTCTGTTTACAGGTAAAGATGTTGGTCACACCTGTGTTTCCAGGTAAAGATGTTGGTCACACCTCTGTTTCCAGGTAAAGATTTTGGTCACCTGTTTCCAGGTAAAGATGTTGGTCACACCTCTGTTTCCAGGTAAAGATGTTGGTCACCTGTTTTGGTCCAGTTTCCAGGTAAAGATGTTGGTCACACCTCTGTTTCCAGGTAAAGATGTTGGTCACCTCTCTGTTTCCAGGTAAAGATGTTGGTCACACTTCTGTTTCCAGGTAAAGATGTTGGTCACCTGTTTCCAGGTAAAGATGTTGGTCACACCTCTGTTTACAGGTAAAGATGTTGGTCACACCTGTGTTTCCAGGTAAAGATGTTGGTCACACCTCTGTTTCCAGGTAAAGATTTTGGTCACCTGTTTCCAGGTAAAGATGTTGGTCACACCTCTGTTTCCAGGTAAAGATGTTGGTCACACCTCTGTTTCCAGGTAAAGATGTTGGTCACACCTCTGTTTCCAGGTAAAGATGTTGGTCACCGGTTTCCAGGTAAAGATGTTGGTCACACCTTCTGTTTCCAGGTAAAGATGTTGGTCACCTGTTTCCAGGTAAAGATGTTGGTCACACTTCTGTTTCCAGGTAAAGATGTTGGTCACACCTCTGTTTCCAGGGAAAGATATTGGTCACCTGTTTCCAGGTAAAGATGTTGGTCACCTGTTTTCCAGGTAAAGATGTTGGTCACACCTCTGTTTCCAGGTAAAGATGTTGGTCACCTGTTTCCAGGTAAAGATGTTGGTCACACTCTGTTTCCAGGTAAAGATGTTGGTCACCGGTTTCCAGGTAAAGATGTTGGTCACACCTCTGTTTCCAGGGAAAGATGTTGGTCACCTGTTTCCAGGTAAAGATGTTGGTCACACCTCTGTTTCCAGGTAAAGATGTTGGTCACACCTCTGTTTCCAGGTAAAGATGTTGGTCACCTGTTTCCAGGTAAAGATGTTGGTCACCTGTTTCCAGGTAAAGATGTTGGTCACACCTCTGTTTCCAGGTAAAGATGTTGGTCACACCTCTGTTTCCAGGTAAAGATGTTGGTCACCTGTTTCCAGGTAAAGATGTTGGTCACACCTCTGTTTCCAGGTAAAGATGTTGGTCACACCTCTGTTTCCAGGTAAAGATGTTGGTCACACCTCTGTTTCCAGGTAAAGATGTTGGTCACCCCTGTGTTTCCAGGTAAAGATGTTGGTCACACCTGTGTTTCCAGGTAAAGATGTTGGTCACACCTCTGTTTCCAGGTAAAGATGTTGGTCACCTGTTTCCAGGTAAAGATGTTGGTCTCACCTGTTTCCAGGTAAAGATGTTGGTCTCACCTGTTTCCAGGTAAAGATGTTGGTCACACCTCTGTTTCCAGGGAAAGATGTTGGTTACCTGTTTCTAGGTAAAGATGTTGGTCACACCTCCGTTTCCAGGTAAAGATGTTGGTCACACCTCCGTTTCCAGGTAAAGATTTTGGTCACGCCCGTTTCCAGGTAAAGATGTTGTTCGCCCGTTTCCAAGTAAAGATGTTGTTCACCTGTTTCCAGGTAAAGATTTTGGTCACACCTCTGTTTCCAGGTAAAGATTTTGGTCATGCCCGTTTCCAGGTAAAGATGTTGTTCACCTGTTTCCAGGTAAAGATGTTAGTCACACCTCTGTTTCTTTTACTAGTAGGCATCGGATGAATGTCATAAATATGAATCTGATGGAGCACAACAGTTATTTATGCAGTTATGTTCCTTACCTTTCAGGGAAAAACATTGATTAACTGTACATCATTTAAAAGGCATACCGTACTAGTGTCTGCAATGTGCACAAATTAAAGTCAAGCTGAATCATTTCATTGCAGTATTAAAACATTTATTCCAACATGCATCATCATAGGCATTTTTTATTCAATTTTTTTATTTAACTAGGCAAGTCATAGGCATACATTGAACATAATACCTTTATGCCTTGTATCTGTCCTAAGGAAACAGCTTTCTTTACAAATAGGAACTATCCATACAGAGTGTGACATTTACAATGAGAGATTGTCCTTTATCCAAATGCAAAATAAAACACCTGAGTTTCGTGTAGAGGAGGACATTGTAGTCTTTGCATGTATAAACAACTATGTGGTTCTTCCTAATGCCTTATTTGGAATCACTAATGGTATTGTGGCATTTTTATAACCTAATTGAAACGTATTGATAAATAATAGGTGATAGCACCATACATAAAGCATGACATAAAGCATGAAACTTGCCACAATCAAGATGGTTTCTACTTGTATTCTATTCTTATGCCATACTTGACACTATATGTAGAGAGCAGAAAAACTTTAATGTATACAACATTACCTTGTTGTTTGTTTTAATGCACTGATTGCATGAGCTATTAAAGGCTTAAAGCAAAATGTAATTGAAGCTGCTTCTCCACACATTATGAACCTCGTTTATTTTTTTTGTTATCGGTTGTTGTGCTTTAATATAAGTTGTGTCTGTAAGACCTTCTGCCAATCCTAGAAGTAGTCGCCATGATAATGTATCAATGTCATGGATTCTGTTAACCACCACATGGGTACAGTGAACTGTTCTGTCGAGTAAAGTATAGTGAATATTCACCCAAATATTCAGTGTGCCTCATGTCTAAAGTGTATGTGCCAAAATTACATGTACAGTACTTTGTTCCTTCTGGTCATGGGAGAGAACCCTTTTTCTGATAAATAGATGTCCTGTCATCAACAATGCACATTGCTTCCTTGTCAATTATGTTGAGATTAAATTTAGATGCCACTATTCAAAGCAATACTTTTGTCATCTGTGATCACCATATATGCAAAAACACAATGTTCCACCACAAATAATTTATGACAACTTTAACTGAAAATGAAGCTGTGCTTGTGCTCTATATCAGTGCTGATATGATTTGACAATACATGGGAACCCACCGGATATTAGGAATGGCTGCTTTCCCTCCTTTAGCTTTCTGTGATGCGGAGTCTTTATGCTTAAAGACATGAAGATCATATGCATGCTCTCATCTGCACCACACATACAGTACATTGAATTCAGACATAAGTCAGACATGTTTTTGCCATGACCTTTATAAACACCCTATTTACATCATTATCTGAATCAAGTCTATATTGTGTATACTTTATCATATAAAAATGTCAGATTTTATTCTGTGCACATGCAAAAATGCCCAAGGAACCATGAGAGGTGTACAAATAAAAAAAGTAATTTTAGGATTTCCCTTTAAAAAATAACACTGTAGTTATGGACTGGATGAGGGAGAGAATGAAAATCCATTCAGTACTTTAAATTGTACAGTTTGAATACAAATTGGTTACTCTGTAGATACGACCTTATAATAGATCATCCTGTGAACAACATTTGGGCCTTTTGTGAGAAAACATCAGTAAATCTTTGGATAAGGTGGCAAAAAGTGCAAACGTCAAGAAGAAAAGCATCGAAATGAAAGTAAATCAGGGAAAATAAGGATATGAAGATGAATAAAAATCAACACGGTTTATTGAATGAGTTGATAAATAACTATATTGATCCAGGTACAGTCTACACTACAGCTTTGTACATTACTTCCACATACATACAGTAAGGAGACAAAATAACAGGGGCAAAATATTGTTGGGGCATCTCAAACAACATATAACCTAAGTTAAGTTTGAAATTAAGCAAACAAAGCCAAATAGTATCACTGCATGTTGTTCACTACAAAATAGTTCACTGTCATTTAGGTCAGTTTCTAACTGGGGCATCTGTGTAATTTATTGCAGTGTCTGAGCATCTCTGCAGAGCTCCACTGTAGATTTTTATGGACACAAATATTCACACTAAAACAACTCATGTTGATATGTTGATGAACAAAGCATACAACTGATCCAATGGAGACAACATGTCCTCTGGAGCAAGTTTGAATGTCAAGGTAATAGAACTGTGAGCAACGAGATTAAAACAGCACAATATTTAGATCAGTCTCACATTGTGGTGGCCTTGGTCCACACCTCTTGCTGTTTGCTGTGTCTCAGTATCCAGATGTGTTTCAATGTGATGATCGTTGTGATGCTGTAAATCTAACTGGTTGATAACGGATGGATCCAGTTTGACTCCACCCCCCCATTTTAAATGTGGGCTTTTGGAAATCTTTAACATTTTGACACCAGTTTAAGTTCATTCTAGTTCTTGTTGAAGGGGTGTAACACTTCCTTGTTGCAGTTTCATTCCATTGACATCCAGTGGACCAGTGAAGTACCTAGTTACTGTTAAAGACAGGCCTCCTCTCCCTACTGCATGGCCTTCAATAACATCTCCTGCTCCTTCGTGAAATGTACATCCTCTGGATAAATTATTGGCCACACTTCAGTTACCTGTTGTGATAAAAGGATAACGAGTAAGTCAGAATGATGCATAATCAAAAGCTCATCATAAGCGACACATGCATGATTAACAAAATGTGTAGAATGTACATTATAAACATACAGTATTTCAAAGTAACAGTCAAATAGTTCACTAGAGAAACAATGAAATAGCTCTGCTATTTCCACAGTCGTGATGACCATGTTATTCTTAGTTAGTCCAACCACATGACACTTTTCACAATGAGTCTGGACAACAGAGTTAACGCAGCAGTGAATATGCTGTGTGACTGAATGAGGCTAAAACATGGTGTGTTCCTATAGTCCTCTCAGATGATGGGCTTGGGAGATAATATTCTGTGTTTGGTCTCTGGTCTCAGTCAAAGTAGATTTTCTTAAGTCTGTAGAGAGGGATGCAAATGAACTAAGACTGTGAAGAGGAAGGAAGAAACTAAATGAATTGCTGTTTCTAATTAGTGGGAAATAGATTACGAGACCTGTCAGACCTTAATGTTCAAGAGTCACTGGTACTCTACAGCTATCCTGTTTTGTTGGAACAGATATTTAATTAAGCTGGCCCATTATGTGCATGAAGGCCAATCCATTTTGGAATTTCCTGCCTTGACTAAATTCGATATGTGCGCCAACTTGTTTCATGGAAACGGCCCATTGTTTCATGGGCATAGCCATGTGTTTGACTGATGAATATGATCTGTTGTTGAAATAGTGAAATAATTATTGTAGTTCCAATGAACATGACCAAGAACAGTTGAGCAAAAAAAGGCAATAGCTTTGATATTCACTCATACTTGAAAAGACAAGTTAAAAATAGGCGATTCATATGCTATCCAGTACTTCAATATCCTGTTCCAAGATTAAAGTGATATGATTCATAATCTCAATAAAAGCTATACTGACTCATCATGCCAAAACTCCATGAAAGCAATTATAGTGTATGATAAGGATTATACTGTCTGAAAGATTCACCACCTAAATATGGACAGAAATGTAATTTCCTTTTTCTAAAATTCCATTCTTGATGGGACACTTGAAATGATTATTGACTATACTGTGCATGATAAACAAAAAGCAGAGAGCATTGGAGACTGGTCTGTGCAATATGTTTAAATCTGATTAAAATAACCATTGTTGGGGAAGTTACTCTGAAGATATAGTCAGCTAAACTCCAAGCTATTCCTCAATGGACTTGCTACTTCACAACAAATACTGTTAGAAACACCTTCATTAATCTATGTCATGCATCAAAGTGGTGATTTTATTTAACCTTATTTAACTAGGCAAGTCAGTTAAGAACAAATTCTTATTTGCAATGACGGCCTATACCAGCCAAACCCGGATGACGCTGGGCCAATTGTGCGCCGCCCTATGGGACTCCCAATCATGGCCGATTGTGATACAGCCTGGATTCAAACCAGGGTGTCTGTAGTGACGCCTCTAGCACTGAGATGCAGTGCCTTAGACCGCTGTGCCACTCGGGAGTGATGTGACTCTCAGAAGCACGTCAACCAAGAGCTAAAATACTCTGTTTTAAATACACATTGTTAATTTATAGAGAAATCATGACAATTGTCCCAACAGCCAGTCTGGAATTTCAATAAAGTATTCTATGTTTACTTAAGAAAGTTAATCAAATGAGACCCTACTAAACGGTGATAACATTAGATACCCTACTAAACGGTGATAACATGAGATACCCTACTAAACGGTGATAACATTAGATACCCTACTAAACGGTGATAACATTAGATACCCTACTAAACGGTGATAACATTAGATACCCTACTAAACGGTGATAACATTAGATACCCTACTAAACGGTGATAACATGAGATACCCTACTAAACGGTGATAACATTAGATACCCTACTAAACGGTGATAACATTAGATACCCTACTAAACGGTGATAACATTAGATACCCTACTAAACGGTGATAACATTAGATACCCTACTAAACGGTGATAACATTAGATACCCTACTAAACGGTGATAACATTAGATACCCTACTAAACGGTGATAACATGAGATACCCTACTAAACGGTGATAAACGGTGATAACATGAGATACCCTACTAAACGGTGATAACATTAGATACCCTACTAAACGGTGATAACATTAGATACCCTACTAAACGGTGATAACATTAGATACCCTACTAAACGGTGATAACATTAGATACCCTACTAAACGGTGATAACATTAGATACCCTACTAAACGGTGATGATAACATTAGATACCCTACTAAACGGTGATAACATTAGATACCCTACTAAACGGTGATAACATTAGATACCCTACTAAACGGTGATAACATTAGATACCCTACTAAACGGTGATAACATGAGATACCCTACTAAACGGTGATAACATTAGATACCCTACTAAACGGTGATAACATTAGATACCCTACTAAACGGTGATAACATGAGATACCCTACTAAACGGTGATAACATGAGATACCCTACTAAACGGTGATAACATGAGATACCCTACTAAACGGTGATAACATTAGATACCCTACTAAACGGTGTTAGTTAAATACTGAAGTAGCTAGGTTTAGCTGCAGTAATGCCATGGAACTGTAAAATGTAGTAAACTAGTAGTGAGCCTTGTACTCCCAGTTTCTGTGCATCCAAGAAATCAAGTCTTTGAGTAGGTTATACCTTGAACAGACTGAAATGTATGCAGCTCTATACAAAGATGTGATGTCAACTGAAAACTGGAGGGGAAGCTGATATAAATATGAAGCTTCACTGGAGGAGAAACAAAAGGCACTGGATTCACGGAAAGGGGCAGTATTAATGCGTACTCTTTTTAAAACATCAACCTACTCTCTGTATATACTATAGCATAGCCTCAATAACATCAAACATTTTTTGAAATGTAGGAGGAAAGATATATTCGTATTAAGTTATTCCAAGGTGAAGGGAGGGATAGATTATTTGCTGAATGAGTTCTTCTTAAATGTACCTCCAGGTATTTTTCTTTCCTTTTCATAATTCCTCTCTAATAAAGTTTCTTGCGTCTGCATCCAAATGTTCACTATGAGAATATCCATATCAATAATGAGCATTTTGGAAATGTCATGCTAACTTAGCAATATTTTGCTCCAAAAACCCGATAATAGGGTTGTAATGAGATGAACAGCCTGAAACTGCCTGAGTTTTCCTTTGGTAATGGAAGGGAGTGTGTTCGGTCGAGATAGAGGACCGGTGGAAATAAACCCATAAGGCTTTACAGAGATTTAGGAGGGAGAGAAAGGACAGAAAGGACAGAGAGAGAAGTGGAGTTGGATATCGCACAAATAAAGCTTCAGAGCAATGTGTGGATGAAAAGACTGGCCATGGGGCAGTTATAACAGGCAACTTAAAATAATTCAAGTCACCTTATAAATGTTGATTCTATAGATACATTAGGATCAGCTCAAGAGGTCATCCTTTAGATTCGTTCTGCTATGAGGCAAAAGGATTCTGACATTTTATGGTACTACAGTGTGGTACTGGTAAGTCATGAATTCAATTAGCTCTGTTTGTTACTTTAGCTGTGATGGCCAATACATAAGAAATATATTGTACGTTGATGCTTAGCAAATGTACCGAGTTTAGTGTAGTTACAGAAGTGAAGTCACAGTGCAGGAGACCAATGTGTGCCAATGAGAGACCTACTGTGTTCTGTCTGGCTCATCAGCCAATGAAAGACCTACTGTGTTCTGTCTGGCTCGACAGCCTCTTGAGAGCTACTATGTTCTGTCTGGCTCAACTGCCAACGAGAGACCTACTGTGTTCTGTCTGGCTCATCAGCCAATGAGAGACCTACTGTGTTCTGTCTGGCTCAACTGCCAATAGGAGACCTACTGTGTTCTGTCTGGCTCATCAGCCAACGAGAGACCTACTGTGTTCTGTCTGGCTCATCATCCAATGAGAGACCTACTGTGTTCTGTCTGGCTCGTCAGCCAATGAGAGACCTACTGTGTTCTGTCTGGCTCATCAGCCAATGAGAGACCTACTGTGTTCTGTCTGGCTCATCAGCCAATGAGAGACCTACTGTGTTCTGTCTGGCTCGATCTTGTTCTGCGTCTCTCCGTTCTGCTTGTCGTTGGACTTCTGGGAGAGCCGAGTAGACATGGTGGCTGCCTGCACAACGGCCTTGAAGCTGCGCTTTCTTTTCTGTACGTTCTGCTCTGGGTGGAAGATGATGACATAGACCTTGGGTATGTAGAGCATCCCCAGAGACACAGAGGCACTCAGGCTCATGGAGACTGTCAACGTGGTGGTCTGGATGAACATCTAGATAGGAAGAAGAACACAGGGAAGGGTCAGAGACACAGATACAGAGACTCCATATTCATATGGTAACACATTCGACCTGGACACATAGTAGACTAAGGACAAATGAGACCATGGAATGTGATCCTAGCTGTTCTATTTCAGGGTAGGTTTTATGTATCTTCCCCAGGGGAATCATATATTTCTTTCTGAGTAATTCCTGATTCTCACACATATGAACAAAATAATCCTTCTCGCCCCAGCCCCTTTCTTTTAATCAATAGTCTTTTGTGGGAGGCCACCTGGCCACTAGGTGGTAATACATGCTAATGCAATAATTCCATATTTCCATCACACAGATTTATTAAGAGGGTTAAAACATTGTTCCCCGGTCTCCCACACACTTCTCTTATCTTCCTGCTACCACAATAAAATTCCCCCAAAGCATGCGGTTGGTAAGAGCAGTCTTTGTCAGTGTGTCATGGTGTGTCGTCGTATGATAAAAAGGAACAAAGCGTTCCTGGCGTTTCATCCCGCTCCGTGTCTCTCCTCATGCCCATATCAAAGGCTGGCTATAGAGAAACACTGTCTGCTTTGGAACTTCCAAATGTTATCAAGAGCCGGGCAGGTTGTTTCCCAATTTAATGCTCTCATTTAGACAATGGTTCATTTGCATAAATTCCGAGTAAAGAACAGGGTAAGAAAGTCAGCGTGAGCAAGTGAGCGTGGGAAATACTTACTGCTAAATACTTTTTTACAGAGCAATTTCTATCATATTAAATAATGCAAAACAGCCCATTTCAAAAAGTTACATCAGTATCATGTCACGGTAGAATCTCACCTTCTCTGTGGACTGTGCCGTGCCAAAGAAGATGGGCACAAAAGCTAGCCAGACAATGCATGTGGTGTACATGGTGAAGCCGATGGGCTTGGCCTCGTTAAAGGTCTCCGGTACCCCTCTGCTCTTGACTGCGTAGACAGTGCAGGTCACCATGAGGACAATGCTGTAGCTCAGGCAGCAGATTAGCGACAGGTCGGACATGTCACACTTGAGGACGCCCCGGGCCATCTCCGGGTTGGGAGGCCTCTGCTCCTCGTAGTCTATGATGGTATGGGGTGGTATCACAGCGAACCAGACAAACACCCCTAGCAGCTTCATAAACACATAGAGACACACAGTATGAATCAGGACTCTCAAATGAATATACGTTTTATATATGTTGATCTGTTCTGCATGTCTATCATTTTATGTATAATTGAATTGCAATTACACAAAACAATATACCTTTACATTCAAATCGCAACAACATATATTCTTCTTCTATAAAAGTTGTTTTGAGGTGTGAGTGGGGGACAGAGGAGAGAGAGCAATAGAGAGAGAGAGAGAGAGAGAGAGAGAGAGAGAGAAAGGGGGAGAGAGCAAGAGAGAGCAGATGTGTCCTGTCAGACTGAGTGGTTAAGTGGCAACTCATTCATCTGTTATGTTACGCTTCTGAGAGAGAGAGACACCATGGCCTTGCTGCTGAGAGAGAAATAGAGAGAACGTCTGCATGTGTAATGTTTACTGTTCATTTTTATTGTTAATTTCACTTTTGTATATTATCTACTTCACTTGCTTTGGCAATGTTAACATATGTTTCCCATGACAATAAAGCTCCTTGAATTGAATTGAATTGAGAGAGAGAGAAGCCAAGGCCTTGCTGCTGAGAGAGAGATCACAGTCTACTTATACAGAGCAATACTCAATCATGAGGCATCAAAGCCAAAGGAACTGAGTAACATTAAGAAATGCTATAGATGGAAGGAATGCAGTTTGGAAACCTACCAAAAAACAATTAGGCAACAACAAATTCAATCCCCTTTAGACAATTTCCTGGGTAAAACGTTCCACTGTAATAGTGAAGGTGTAAACTTGGCAGTAGAAAATCTTAACAGTATATTTGACCTCTCAACTTCCCTATCAAATCTAAAAATCTCAAATAGAAAACCAAAGAAAATTAACAATAATGACAAATGGTTTGATGAAGAATGCAAAAATCTAAGAAAGAAATTGAGAAACCTGTCCAACCAAAAACATAGAGACCCGGAAAACCTGAGTCTACGCCTTCACTATGGTGAATCACTAAAACAATACAGAAATACACTACGGAAAAAGAAGGAACAGCATGTCAGAAATCAGCTCAATGTAATTGAAGAATCCATAGACTCTAACCACTTCTGGGAAAATTGGAAAACACTAAACAAACAACAACATGAAGAATTATCTATCCAAAATGGAGATGTATGGGTAAACCACTTCTCCAATCTGTTTGGCTCTATAACAAAGAATAAAGAGCAAAAACATATACATGATAAAATACAGATCTTAGAATCAACTATTAAAGACGACCAGAACCCACTGGATTCTCCAATTACCTTGAATGAGTTACAGGACAAAATAAAAACCCTCCAACCCAAAAAGGCCTGTGGCGTTGATGGTATCCTCAATGAAATGATCAAATATACAGACAACAAATTCCAATTGGCTATACTAAAACTCTTTAACATCATCCTTAGCTCTGGCATCTTCCCCAATATTTGGAACCAAGGACTGATCAGCCCAATCCACAAAAGTGGAGACAAATTTAACCCCAATAACTACCGTGGAATATGCGTCAACAGTAACCTTGGGAAAATCCTCTGCATTATCATTAACAGAAGACTCGTACATTTCCTCAATGAAAACAATGTACTGAGCAAATGTCAAATTGGCTTTTTACCAAATTACCGTACAACAGACCATGTATTCACCCTGCACACCCTAATTGACAACCAAACAAACCAAAACAAAGGCAAAATCTTCTCATGCTTTGTTGATTTCAAAAAAGCCTTCGACTCAATCTGGCATGAGGGTCTGCTATACAAACTGATGGAAAGTGGTGTTGGGGGTAAAACATACGACATTATAAAATCCATGTACACAAACAACAAGTGTGCGGTTAAAATTGGCAAAATACACACAAATTTCTTCACACAGGGTCGTGGGGTGAGACAGGGATGCAGCTTAAGCCCCACACTCTTCAACATATATATAACGAATTGGCGCGGGCACTAGAAAAGTCTGCAGCACCCGGCCTCACCCTACTAGAATCCGAAGTCAAATGTCTGCTGTTTGCTGATGATCTGGTGCTTCTGTCACCAACCAAGGAGGGCCTACAGCAGCACCTAGATCTTATGCACAGATTCTGTCAGACCTGGGCCCTGACAGTAAATCTCAGTAAGACCAAAATAATGGTGTTCCAAAAAGGTCCAGTCACCAGGACCACAAATACAAATTCCATCTAGACACTGTTGCCCTAGAGCACACAAAAAACTATACATACCTTGGCCTAAACATCAGCGCCACAGGTAACTTTCACAAAGCTGTGAACGATCTGAGAGACAAGGCAAGAAGGGCATTCTATGCCATCAAAAGGAACATAAATTTCAACATACCAATTAGGAATTGGCTAAAAATACTTGAATCAGTCATAGAGCCCATTGCCCTTTATGGTTGTGAGGTCTGGGGTTCGCTCACCAACCAAGACTTCACAAAATGGGACAAACACCAAATTGAGACTCTGCACGCAGAATTCTGCAAAAATATCCTCCTTGTACAACGTAGAACACCAAATAATGCATGCAGAGCAGAATTAGGCCGATACCCACTAATTATCAAAATCCAGAAAAGAGCCGTTAAATTCTATAACCACTTAAAAGGAAGCGATTCCCAAACCTTCCACAACAAAGCCATCACCTACAGAGAGATGAACCTGGAGAAGAGTCCCCTAAGCAAGCTGGTCCTGGGGCTCTGTTCACAAACACAAACACACCCTACAGAGCCCCAGGACAGCAGCACAATTAGACCCAACTAAATCATGAGAAAACAAAAAGATAATTACTTGACACATTGGAAAGAATTAACAAAAAGCGGCAGAATACCTGACCACTGTGACTGACCCAAAATTAAGGAAAGCTTTGACTATGTACAGACTCAGTGAGCATAGCCTTGCTATTGAGAAAGGCCGCCGTAGGCAGACATGGCTCTCAAGAGAAGACAGGCTATGTGCTCACTGCCCACAAAATGAGGTGGAAACTGAGCTGCACTTCCTAACCTCCTGCCCAATGTATGACATATTAGAGAGACATATTTCCCTCAGATTACACAGATCCACAAAGAATTCGAAAACAAATCCAATTTTAATAAACTCTCATATCTACTGGGTGAAATTCCACAGTGTGCCATCAAAGCAGCAAGATTTGTGACCTGTTGCCACGAGAAAAGGGCAACCAGTGAAGAACACACACCATTGTAAATACAACCCATATTTATGCTTATTTATTTTATCTTGTGTCCTTTACCATTTGTACATTGTTAAAACACTGTATATATATAATATGACATTTGTAATGTCTTTATTGTTTTGAAACTTCTGTATGTGTAATGTTTACTGTTATTTTTTATTGTTTATTTCACTTTATATATTCACTTTATATATTATCTACCTCACTTGCTTTGGCAATGTTAACACATGTTTCCCATGCCAATAAAGCCCTTGAATTGAATTGAATTGAATTGAGAGAAGCCAAGGCCTTGCTGCTGAGAGAGAGAGAGCCAAGGCCTTGCTGCTGAGCGAGAGAGAGAGAGAGAGAGAGAGAGAGAGAGAGAGAGAGAGAGAGAGAGAGAAGCCAAGGCCTTGCTGCTGTCAATCCCAGGCAGGCAAGCAGACAACTTTCATAGTCTGCCATAGACTATGTACTGTTTTCAATTAGATCAATTACATTTTACCTGCCGGCCACCTGCAGAACATCCATGCATCAACCTGCTCTTCTTGGTATTACATTTATTTAGAGTAATTTTCTAAATACCGCTGGCCGACATCTATGATGAACAAGCTGAGTTGATAAGCACTCACATTGATGAGGTTTATCAGTTTGCATTCAAATCAATCACTATGTTGGCATAAAATCATAATCTTTTCACAGTATTGCCTTAAATCAAAAATACATGTATTTAATATATCTCACAGAGTTTATCTTGATTGACAAGATAATTACTGAACTTTTCAAGTTCTGGATATGACATTTTATATATTTTTCTTCTTTATAATGAATGTACTACTACAGTACACGAATAAATCAATATCTATCCTAAAGAGACCTTGATGTTGTAGCTTAAAAAGCATTGGAGGATATACATATGTAACATTACCATATACGAAACACACTACCACTACATACTAATCAACACCAGTACATGAAAGACCTTGATGTTGCAGCTTGATGAGCACATAGAGCTAGTGCTAGCTACAGTGAGAGCAAGTAGACACCCAACACATTAAACCTGACGCAAATCAATACACCAGGGGAACCAACTAGCGTTGCCTCGCTCTGAGCATGCCCTGAAACTCACCTGTACAGACATGAGGATGAACGTGATGGCCAGCTGAGAGGTGGGGCTGATGAACTTAGGTGGCGACACAGACTTCTTGCCCTGCTCAAAGATGCGGTAGATGCGGTTGGTCTTGGTGAGCATGGCGGAGTAGGTGATGGCCATGCCCAGGCCTAGCAGCAGCCGGCGGAACGCACACACCACTGCGCCTGGCTCTGCGATCATGAGGAAAGTGATGAGGTAGATGAGAAAGATGCCCGTGAGGAGGACGTAGCTGAGCTCCCGGCCAGAGGCGCGGACGATGGGCGTGTCGTTGAAGCGGATGAAGGTGATGACAACAAAGGAGGTGGCCAGGATACCCAGGATGGCCAGGAACACAGGGATGATGGCCCAGGGGGAGTGCCACTCCAGCTTGATGATGGGCGTGGACCGGCAGCTCGTCCGGTTAGGCGTAGGGCGCATGTTGAAGGGGCAGGTCTCACAGGTCATCTCATCCTGCTGGTATTGGTAGCCGTCACACAGCTCACAGTGCCAGCAGCAGGGCACACCCTTCACCATCTTCTTCCTCTCTCCAGGGTTACAGGGGAAACTGCACACTGAGTCAGGGATCTGACGGTCCCCACCTGACCACTGCATCTCCTCCATCTACAGTAGAGAGAGAGAGGGAGAGAGTGAGAGAGAGAGAGAGAGGGGGAGAGAGAGGGAGGGAGAGAGAGAGAGAGGGAGAGAGAAAAGAGAGAGGGAGAAAGCGAGGGAGAGAGAGGGGGAGAGGAGAGAGGGAGAGAGAGAGAGAGAGAGGGAGAAAGCGAGGGAGAGAGAAAGGGGGAGAGAAAGAGAGAGAGAGAGAGAGGGAGAGAGAGAGGGAGAGAGCAAGAGAGAGCGAAAGAGAGAGAGAGAGAGAGAGAGAGAGAGAGAGAGAGAAAAGAGAGAGAGAAAGAGAGAGAGAGAGAGCGAGAGAGAGAGAGAGAGGGGACAGTATGAGTGCTATAAATGTAGTTAAAAAAATATATCTTTCTTCTCACAAATCATCAACAATGTAGCAAGATGTTCAGACAGACAATGTAATTGTCCTTAAATATGAGTTACATTGAGTCGCAGATTGTTGGTCCATTGACCTATGACTCTGTATCCAGGAATGGTAGTGTTTGACATCTGGTACTGGAAGATGTCATATCGTCCTGGTGCATCTCCATTCTCATTGAATAGAACTCCTGTCCCTGCGCTGCCTGTATGAAAACACAAGAGAAGCCTAGTGAGACAAACCAGCAAATTCAATCACATTGAGGGAAATAACAGATTTACCGATAGTACTGCTGAAATCGCTGACCAGTAAGTAACATAAATTGATTCTATGAAACATAAATGCATAATGCATGTGAAAATCGGTGTCAATGGGAAGATTCAGTGTTATCTGATCACTGATACATGTCAACATTGCCTCCAAACAAGTCCACCTGTCATAAATAATAAGTAGGGAACACACTATCATCATCCTTTCAAGAAGATTGTATCGAGGGAATATACAGTAGTTCTTAGTGGATATACAGCAGAAGGGTATGATGTAAAAATGTGACTTGAGTGATTGTGAAGCATGTCAATTTGATTTTAACGCTTTGGTTAAACCAAGGTTTGCATGATTGGTCCTTTCAACATATTTGAGGATAGACCAGAACCAAAGTAGAAGATAGGCTTTATGCAACAGAACTCCTAAACCAAGGTAGAAGACAGGCTTTATGCAACAGAACTCCTAAACCAAGGTAGAAGACAGGCTTTATGCAACAGAACTCCTAAACCAAGGTAGAAGACAGGCTTTATGCAACAGAACTCCTAAACCAAGGTTTGCATGATTGGTCCTTTCAACATATTTGAGGATAGACCAGAACCAAAGTAGAAGATAGGCTTTATGCAACAGAACTCCTAAACCAAGGTAGAAGACAGGCTTTATGCAACAGAACTCCTAAACCAAGGTAGAAGACAGGCTTTATGCAACAGAACTCCTAAACCAAGGTAGAAGACAGGCTTTATGCAACAGAACTCCTAAACCAAGGTAGAAGACAGGCTTTATGCAACAGAACTCCTAAACCAAGGTAGAAGACAGGCTTTATGCAACAGAACTCCTAAACCAAGGTAGAAGACAGGCTTTATGCAACAGAACTAAACCAAGATAGAAGACAGGCTTTAAACAGAACCAAACCAAGGTAGAAGACAGGCTTTATGCAACAGAACTCCTAAACCAAGATAGAAGACAGGCTTTATGCAACAGAACTCCTAAACCAAGGTAGAAGACAGGCTTTATGCAACAGAACTCCTAAACCAAAGTAGAAGATAGGCTTTATGCAACAGAACTCCTAAACCAAGGTAGAAGACAGGCTTTATGCAACATAAATCCTAAATACTCCTAACCACTTTGTGCATATTCCTCTGAGCTTTTTACAGTCCTGTACTTCAACCCAACCAGCTGTTACATATGTATTATTCATTCAGACACTTTCCTTCCCTCAAATACCACACAGAGACACATTTCCTTTCATTTTCTAAACAAGGACAAAATAAAAACAGATGGATTTTGAATTGCATAAAGGACAATCACTGATTTTGGTAAATCAAAGGACAGAACATTTAAAAATGTGATTGGCAAATACAATTGTTGCATTAGCCAAGGTCTTTTATCTTCAATGGATGAGCAGCTGTTTCATTTGCATTAGATAGCTGAACTGTATAGCACCCTCTAACCGTTAGTTATGCTGAACTGTATAGCACCCTCTAACCGTTAGTTAGCTGAACTGTACAGCGCCATCTGACCGTTAGTTAGCTGAACTGTACAGCGCCATCTGACCGTTAGTTAGCTGAACTGTACAGCGCCATCTGACCGTTAGTTAGCTGAACTGTACAGCTCCATCTGACCGTTAGTTAGCTGAACTGTACAGCAACATCTGACCATTTGCGAACCATTTTCAGATAAATACAGATGCGGTTCTCCTCCACCTTAAAGATAAAGGAAGCCTCATTTGAAATGCCTGCATGGAAATAAGGACTTAGCAGGTTCTCTGCAGTAATGCATATTGCTTGTTTGGTAGGTCCCTTCAGGCATTCCCTTCACAGAGTGTTTTCAGATGACACTGGCACAGAGGGGCAGTCTAAATGGGAATGTTTCTCATAGAAAGCTTCCATCCCACAAAAGCAACACAGAACAAAAATGGTCTGTTATGAGATGAGAAGCCCAGGGAGGGACAGCGGGGAGGAGAAGGGGATTTTGTGCCTGGACAATGGTGGTGGGATTGGGGACTGACAGTGGCTTAAAGAGATGTATTCTCAGAACCACAGCACAGCACGTTAGCATGGAGGAGAAGGATGGCCACAGTGTATCACCATCAGACAACTCTACCAGTCAGCCAGCCAGCCAGCTCTTCCTGAGTAGATGCAGTAGTTAGCTGAGCTAAATCCCTCACACGTTCAAAATACACATCTGCTGTGTCAGTAAGGCACAATAATAACCCACCGTTAAAGTTCACAGAACGAATATAGTTGAGCAGCAACCGGCCCTCCACAGGATCCATCTTGTCACAGACGCCCATGGCGCCGGGGCACAGGTCCAGGTGCATGCTGTGTAAGGCATGGGCCATGGCGTAGACCGCATCGATTACAAACTGCACCTTCCCCTCCTGCTCATAGGCAGTGTCACGATTTATCCTCTCCTCTCCTGTCACATGGAGAGAGAGAGGGGGTGGTGTAGAGAGCGAGAGAAAGATACACTATTGCCAGTGTCCTATCACTACAAAATAGAGTAACCAACGTTGATGTTTAATCAATGCTAGGTTCTGACCTGTACACTTTTTCTTTTCGCTGTCTATTTTGATGCCTGGCCTTGTCAGTTTACACCTGAAATCGTCCTCCCAGAACTCAGCGAACCAAATGTTTCTACGGTTGTTCTCTAATGATCTGGAGGTGAAGTACTGGTCGAAGCCTGAGCCATGGAAACAAAACATCCAGTCAGAGGATTAGTGAAGTGGCAAACAGTGGCATCTTATCCCTTTGATCAACCACCATGGCAATGATACATAGGCATTGTTGGTTGGGGATGTAGGGTTGTTGGATTATAATGTAGGGTTGTTGAAGTGTGATGTATGGTTGTTGGATTGTGATGTATGGTTGTTGGTTTGGGATGTAGGGTTGTTGGTTTGGGATATAGGGTTTTTGGATTGTGATGTAGGGTTGTTGGATTGGGATGTAGGGTTGTTGGTTTGGGATGTAGGGTTGTTGGATTGTAATGTAGGGTTGTTGAAGTGTGATGTATGCTTGTTGGATTGGGATGTAGGGTTGTTGGTTTGGGATGTAGGTTTGTTGGCTTGGGATGTAGGATTGTTGAATTTGGATGTAGGGTTGTTGGATTGGGATGTAGGGTTGTTGGATTGGGATGTAGGGTTGTTGGATTGGGATGTAGGGATGTTGGATTGGGATGTAGGGTTGTTGGATTGTAATGTAGGTTTGTTGGCTTGGGATTTAGGTTTGTTGGCTTGGGATGTAGGATTGTGGGATGTAGGATTGTTGAATTTGGATGTAGGGTTGTTGGATTGGGATGTTAGGTGGTTGAATTGGAATGTAGGGTTGTTGGGGATACCTTCAATAGAGGCTCTCTTGGGTAGAATGGTGACAGCTCCCTCAGCTACGTCCTCCTGGTCTAGAATAGGGGAGCTCTTGGCACCCCAGCTGTCAGAACCTACAAACAGGAAGTGACCCGTGAGGTTGGCCCGCTTCGCTGCCTCCAGAACCCGTCTACACACACACACACACACACACACACAAAGGAGGAAATGGAGTGGGTTAAACTCTAGTCTAGGGCACAGTAGCCTAGACTATAGCAATCAGAGACAGACTTTCCTGTTTTTCACATTCAAATTTCAAACAAGACGTACGCCAAAGGTGCTTTGTGTGTCAGAATAATAAGCAACCAAGTCTCTGAGGTGAGAATAGAATCAACAGTAGGGGAGGTTTAATCTTATCGTACAGAAGGAAATGAAATATATTCACACAAATCTTTAGGCAATTTACATAATGCCACCTGACAACTCCATATTCCATATGGTGTGCTGATATACGTTTAACAACTGACAGGGAGACATGACTGCTTCCAGGCAAGTAGATGGAATCAATCAGATGGATTGGCTGCCAACACACCTTATAGAGATGTAAGACTACAACATATACTGTAGTACATGTCTTGTTTGTCCTTCCTGCAGCGCACGCAGGCACGCACACACACACACACACACACACACACACACACACACACACACACACACACACACACACACACACACACACACACACACACACACACACACATATATACATATATATATATATATATACAGGACAAGTGGCACAATGAAATTAGATAAAACATGTGACCTACAGTATCGTGCAATCTGAAAGAAATAGGCAGGTTTTGTGTTAAAAACGTTCCACATGGAAATCCTACAGAAACATGGTTGGAAAAGAGACTAACATGAGTGCTTTTCAAGAGAGTCTGATTCTGTTACACTGTACGTGGCAAGAGCAGAGCAGCAGCAAAAAGACATGAGTCATTGAGTACATTAACTCATGCAATTGTGTCCTTGTAAAACCATGGTAATTTAAAGAAAGGGATGACTGATCCTGTATGACATATATTCCATAATTTTTGAATATCCTTTTTCCGGTTCAATGGTAACCTACATTTACCTTATATTTAAATCAGATAATACAATCTATGTTTCTATTTTATGTGTCATGGGACAGGACAGTGGTCGTTTTTCATCCTTTAAGATCTATGGTTCAATTAGAACACACAAGGGTACTTCACATATTTTCATATTAAGTTCATTTCCTTTTCCACCCAAGCTTGAATCAACTGAGCCCATAGTTTGGATCAGTTCAGGCATGAAACAGACATGTCTCTCACTCAATCAAATCAAATTTATTTATATAGCCCTTCTTACATCAGCTGATATCTCAAAGTGCTGTACAGAAACCCAGCCTAAAACCCCAAACAGCAAGCAATGCAGGTGTAGAAGCACAATTGATTGCATCAATCAATGCAAATTCCATTTGAGCTCCACAGACATTTAATCCTCAGGTACCACATAGATGAATTCACTAGGGGGGCAGTTGGAATTTCCTTTTTTTAAATCCCCCTCCTTAAATACCTAATAGAACACTCTAGACAGTATTCCATTCATACTTCTGAGCCTCATTCATATGGAGACTGCATTCTAATTACAGTGAACCATCACCGAAGAGAGGAGAATCTAACATGCAGTTCTCTACGGTGTAACTTCTCTTTCACTTACTTGATGTCATCCTCATTTGCAAATATGATGACCCCCCGGGCATTGGAAGTTTCCATCAGCCTTTTAATGATCTTGTCAAACTCTCCCGGCTTGGGCTCCCGTGGGATCTTAAGAGACTGTGCGATGCACAGACCTCCTTCAGAGAGAGAAGACATGGACATTGATGTTGATACTGAACAAATAAAAATGAAATATGAATGAGAATAAATTATGACAGCTACCAGCAATAATCCATATTTGTGCTCTTGGAGATCTCATTATTAATTGATGATGGCCACAGGAAGAACGTGTTGACCACAGAGAGGAGACGATAGACTTCAGAATGGCTGTTTTCGGCTACAGCAGCCAATACATGTATTATGATGGACAGCTGATTAACGTAACAGATTCTATATATTGTACCAGGAAGAGAGGAGAGGAGCTTGTTGACTGTACCTGCCTCTCTCGAGATCTGCTGGAAGGAATCAACTCCACTCTCCCCGTAGCTTCCCTCTGATGCCAGTGTAGACACATAGTTCCAGCCCATTGCCTTGACTATGTCCACCATAGCCTGGGCCTGGTACGAGTCAGGAGGGACCACACGCGAGAAGAAGTCGTAGCGGTTATTGTCACTCAACTCTGGGGCTGTGGAGGCATAGCTGATCTGGGGAATCTGAACAGAGAACATGGTAAACCAGTAAACTTTCTCTTTATAATTCATCTGTACAGCTGTTCATCTACACTAACAATAAAATCAAATTTTATCTGCGTCAACTCTTTTTATGTGCCCTGAGGTTCATAAATGTCTAATTAGATATACATGTATGCAGTATACACAGTATATCTGGAAGGCATTTCCCAGTTTTACTGCAAACATACCACAGTCCCAAGCCAATGCTTTATATTAGGATATCAACCTGATAGAGCGGTGGCTGTCAATGCATAAACTGACTCTGTGCTTATTTCCCAAGGCTCTCTGCTTGTATAAGGGTCTTAATGTCAAGGCAACTCATTCCAGTGTTGTCTAGGCATTTAAAAATATATATTTTTCATAGTCAGGTTTAGACAGATACAGAGGGATGTAAATAGAAAAGGAGAGAAAACATTGGACAGATTATCTGGTTTGGATTAGAGGGTTTTTTAGTATAATTAAGTTAAGCACAGAGGGAGAGAGACAGAGAGCAAGAGGCAGTGGTGTTGTTTCTCAGCTTTACACCACACAGTACATTTAATACTGACCATGTGCCTCTTAACCTGCATTCAAAGTCTGACCATGTGCCTCTTAACCTGCATTCAAAGTCTGACCATGTGCCTCTTAACCTGCATTCAAAGTCTGACCCTGTGCCTCTTAACCTGCATTCAAAGTCTGACCATGTGCCTCTTAACCTGCATTCAAAGTCTGACCATGTGCCTCTTAACCTGCATTCAAAGTCTGACCCTGTGCCTCTTAACCTGCATTCAAAGTCTGACCATGTGCCTCTTAACCTGCATTCAAAGTCTGACCATGTGCCTCTTAACCTGCATTCAAAGTCTGACCATGTGCCTCTTAACCTGCATTCAAAGTCTGACCATGTGCCTCTTAACCTGCATTCAAAGTCTGACCATGTGCCTCTTAACCTGCATTCAAAGTCTGACCATGTGCCTCTTAGCATTCAAAGTCTGACCATGTGCCTCTTAACCTGCATTCAAAGTCTGACCATGTGCCTCTTAACCTGCATTCAAAGTCTGACCATGTGCCTCTTAGCATTCAAAGTCTGACCATGTGCCTCTTAGTATTCAAAGTCTGACCATGTGCCTCTTAACCTGCATTCAAAGTCTGACCATGTGCCTCTTAGCATTCAAAGTCTGACCATGTGCCTCTTAGTATTCAAAGTCTGACCATGTGCCTCTTAACCTGCATTCAAAGTCTGACCATGTGCCTCTTAGCATTCAAAGTCTGACCATGTGCCTCTTAGCATTCAAAGTCTGACCATGTGCCTCTTAGCATTCAAAGTCTGACCATGTGCCTCTTAGCATTCAAAGTCTGACCATGTGCCTCTTAGCATTCAATGTCTGACCATGTGCCTCTTAGCATTCAAAGTCTGACCATGTGCCTCTTAGCATTCAAAGTGTGACCATGTGCCTCTTAGCATTCAAAGTCTGACCATGTGCCGCTTAACATTCAGTCTGACCATGTGCCGCTTAACCTGCATTCAAAGTCTCAACTCATTCTACACATTTACACACAATATCTGTGTGTGTGTGTGTCTGTGTGTGTGCCATGCCCTATCCGAATCAAAGTAAATATATATTAGCACTAGGAGAAATGCAAGTGTATTTTGTTTAACAATTAAAGGTTATGTTGGTAAGAACCAATCATATTAATTAATTAATTCCTTAATGATTTCACATGGGATCAGCCCAGCCCATGGATGAAATACTGGCGGACTAACCAGACAGAGAATTTAATTCTCCTTTAGCTGAGGGGACCCCAATCCAAATCCAATATTTTAATCACCATAATGGTTTCTATCTCTATCATACTGTTGTTGCTTTGTGACTGTGAAAGCAGACTATCTGTATCTACACAGAACAAAAATATAAACGCAACATGTAAAGTGTTGGTCCCATGTTTCATAAGCTGAAATTGTCCATACACACAAAAAGCTTTTTTCTCTCAAATGTACATCCCTGTTAGTGAGTGTTTCTCTATGTCACCCACTGAGCAGGTTTGGGATACTCTGGATCGACGTGTACGACAGTGTCTTCCAGTTCCCGTCAATATCCAGCAACTTCACACAGCCATTGAAGAGGAGTGAGACAACATTCCACAAGCCACAATCAACAGCCTGATCAACTCAAATGAGATGTGTCACTCAGTATGAGGCAAATGGTGGTGACACCGGATATTGACTGGTTTTCTGATCCCACGCCCCAACATTTTTTAAAGGTTTCTGTGACCAACAGATGCATATCTGTATTCTCAGTCATGTGGAATACATAGATTAGGGCCTAATACATTTTTTTCAATTGACTGATTTCCTTATATGAACTGTAACTCAGTAAAATATTAGAAATTGTTGCATATTGCATTTATATTTTGTCTCAGTATATACAGTGGGGCAAAAAAGAATTTAGTCAAATCAAATCAAATCAAATCAAATTTTATTTGTCACATACACATGGTTAGCAGATGTTAATGCGAGTGTAGCGAAATGCTTGTGCTTCTAGTTCCGACAATGCAGTAATAACGAGCAAGTAATCTAACTAACAATTCCAAAAAAAACTACTGTCATACACAGTGTAAGGGGATAAAGAATATGTACATAAGGATATATGAATGAGTGATGGTACAGAGCAGCATAGGCAAGATACAGTAGATGATATCGAGTACAGTATATACATATGAGATAAGTATGTAAACCAAGTGGCATAGTTAAAGTGGCTAGTGATACATGTATTACATAAGGATGCAGTCGATGATATAGAGTACAGTATCAACGTTTGATGATCTTTATGGCCTTCCTGTAGCATCGGGTGGTGTAGGTGTCCTGGAGGGCAGGTAGTTTGCCCCCGGTGATGCGTTGTGCAGACCTCACTACCCTCTGGAGAGCCTTACGGTTGAGGGCGGTGCAGTTGCCATACCAGGCGGTGATACAGCCCGCCAGGATGCTCTCGATTGTGCATCTGTAGAAGTTTGTGAGTGCTTTTGGTGACAAGCCGAATTTCTTCAGCCTCCTGAGGTTGAAGAGGCGCTGCTGCGCCTTCCTCACGATGCTGTCTGTGTGAGTGGACCAATTCAGTTTGTCTGTGATGTGTATGCCGAGGAACTTAAAACTTGCTACCCTCTCCACTACTGTTCCATCGATGTGGATGGGGGTGTTCCCTCTGCTGTTTCCTGAAGTCCACAATCATCTCCTTAGTTTTGTTGACGTTGAGTGTGAGGTTATTTTCCTGACACCACACTCCGAGGGCCCTCACCTCCTCCCTGTAGGCCGTCTCGTCGTTGTTGGTAATCAAGCCTACCACTGTTGTGTCATCCGCAAACTTGATGATTGAGTTGGAGGCGTGCATGGCCACGCAGTCGTGGGTGAACAGGGAGTACAGGAGAGGGCTCAGAACGCACCCTTGTGGGGCCCCAGTGTTGAGGATCAGCGGGGAGGAGATGTTGTTGCCTACCCTCACCACCTGGGGGCGGCCCGTCAGGAAGTCCAGTACCCAGTTGCACAGGGCGGGGTCGAGACCCAGGGTCTCGAGCTTGATGACGAGCTTGGAGGGTACTATGGTGTTGAATGCCGAGCTGTAGTCGATGAACAGCATTCTCACATAGGTATTCCTCTTGTCCAGATGGGTTAGGGCAGTGTGCAGTGTGGTTGAGATTGCATCGTCTGTGGACCTATTTGGGCGGTAAGCAAATTGGAGTGGGTCAAGGGTGTCAGGTAGGGTGGAGGTGATATGGTCCTTGACTAGTCTCTCAAAGCACTTCAAGATGACGGATGTGAGTGCTACGGGCGGTAGTCGTTTAGCTCAGTTACCTTAGCTTTCTTGGGAACAGGAACAATGGTGGCCCTCTTGAAGCATGTGGGAACAGCAGACTGGTATAGGGATTGATTGAATATGTCCGTAAACACACCGGCCAGCTGGTCTGCGCATGCTCTGAGGGCGCGGCTGGGGATGCCGTCTGGGCCTGCAGCCTTGCGAGGGTTAACACGTTTAAATGTCTTACTCACTTCGGCTGCAGTGAAGGAGAGACCGCATGTTTCCGTTGCAGGCCGTGTCAGTGGCACTGTATTGTCCTCAAAGCGGGCAAAAAAGTTATTACCAATTGTGCAAGTTCTCCCACTTAAAAATATGAGAGAGGCCTGTAATTTTCATCATAGGTACACTTCAACTATGACAGACAAAATGAGAAAAAAAATCCAGAAAATCACATTGTAGGATTTTTAATGAATTTATTTGCAAATTATGGTGGAAAATAAGTATTTGGTTAAAAACAAAAGTTTATCTCAATACTTTGTTTTATACCCTTTGTTGTCAATGACAGAGGTCAAACGTTTTCTGTAAGTCTTCACAAGGTTTCCACACACTGTTGCTGGTATTTTGGCCCATTCCCCCATGCAGATCTCCTCTAGAGCAGTGATGTTTTGGGGCTGTTGCTGGGCAACACAGACTTTCAACTCCCTCCAAAGATTTTCTATGGGGTTGAGATCTGGAGACTGGCTAGGCCACTCCAGGACCTTGAAATGCTTCTTACGAAGCCACTCCTTCGTTGCCCGGGTGGTGTGTTTGGGATCATTTTCATGCTGAAAGACCCAGCCACGTTTCATCTTCAATACCCTTGCTGATGGAAGGAGGTTTTCACTCAAAATCTCACGATACATGGCCCCATTCATTCTTTCCTTTACACGGATCAGTCGTCCTGGTCCCTTTGTAGAAAAACAGCCCCAAAGCATGATGTTTCCACCCCCATGCTTCACAGTAGGTATGGTGTTCTTTAGATGCAACTCAGCATTCTTTGTCCTCCAAACACGACGAGTTGAGTTTTTACCAAAAAGTTATATTTTGGTTTCATCTGACCATATGACATTCTCCCAATCTTCTTGTGGATCATCCAAATGCCCTCTAGCAAACTTCAGACGGGCCTGGACAGGCGGCGTAGAGTGTTACTGATGGTAGGCTTTGTTACTTTGGTCCCAGCTCTCTGCAGGTCATTCACTAGGTCCCCCTGTGTGGTTCTGGGATTTTTGCTCACAGTTCTTGTGATCATTTTGACCCCACGGGGTGAGATCTTGCGTGGAGCCCCAGATCGAGGGAGATTATCAGTGGTCTTGTATGTCTTCCATTTCCTAATAATTGCTCCCACAGTTGATTTCTTCAAACCAAGCTGCTTACCTATTACAGATTCAGTCTTCCCAGCCTGGTGCAGGTCTACAATTTTGTTTCTGGTGTCCTTTGACAGCTCTTTGGTCTTGGCCATAGTGGAGTTTGGAGTGTGACTGTTTGAGGTTGTGGACAGGTGTCTTTTATACTGATAACAAGTTCAAACAGGTGCCATTAATACAGGTAACGAGTAGAGGACAGAGGAGCCTCTTAAAGAAGAAGTTACAGGTCTGTGAGAGACAGAAATCTTGCTTGTTTGTAGGTGACCAAATACTTATTTTCCACCATAATTTGCAAATAAATTCATTAAAAATCCTACAATGTGATTTTCTGGATTTAAAAAAATAATTTTGTCTGTCATAGTTGAAGTGTACCTATGATGAAATTACAGGCCTCTCTCTTCTTTTTAAGTGGGAGAACTTGCACAAATGGTGGCTGACTAAATACTTTTTTGCCCCACTGTATATCTACAGTACAATGTCAGTCAGTCAGTCAGTCAGTCAGTCAGTCAGTCAGTCAGTCAGTCAGTCAGTCAGTCAGTCAGTCAGTCTGTCTGTCTGTCTGTCTGTCTGTCTGTCTGTCTGTCTGTCTGTCTGTCACCTGTCTGTTGGTCTGTCTGTCCCCTGTGTGTCCCGTCTGTCCCCCTGTCTGTCCGTCCCCCTGTCTGTCCGTCTGTCCGTCTGTCTGTCTGTCTGTCAGTGAGACAGTTAAATGAACAAAACAAACATGTGTGCTTCCAACAAAGGTAATGTGGAGTTCAGGTGATGCTCCCAATCTAAAGTATTATCATGAGGGAAATAATGTTATGATAATAATTTATTACAGCTTCAGCAGACAACTCAAATAGGCCCCTACGTGCAGACTACAGACAATGGTTATGCTTTCAGATTCAATACAAAGAACATCATTATTAAGTTGTGATAAATTTTCTGATGGAAGTATCACAATATTTAGCTTTTTACCATATCGTTCTGCAGAAAATATCAGGACTGAATAGAATAGACAGGACCTTGGCACAGAATGGGCTGGATTACAGTAATCAGTGTTATAAAACAATGTTAGTGACCCTACATTATGAGGTAATTTCACAGTAGGGATGAACAGCTCCTACTGGGCACAGCTGGTTCTCACTGTTCTGTCTGTATCTGGGTCTGTCTGGGGAAATGAGTCTATTCCCTTTTTACCTGCTGGCTTCGGCTTTCACCTAGAGGCAGCGAAGCAGTAGACATGTCGACCCTGATGTCCACCCCTCTACACAACCCTCCCCTCCATCAACATTTGACATCTAGCTGGAATTCAATTACACTCTGGATATTAAATAGTTGGGGTTTTCTGAACTTACATTCCTATCTGAAGATAAAATCCAGCTGCTCATGATTTTTACATTGGAATAAAGCTCTATTTAAGGAAGAGGAACCGAGTCAGAAGTCATGTATGATTTAGTGTTTTTTCACGGAGGAAGAGGTTGAGTGGCCCAAAGCGTGAGGAGTCACCACAGAAGGGGGAAAGTCTACTGTAGACCACCTTTCAACTCAAACCACCACCCTGGAGACCAGCCAACTGGGCCAGCCCTGAAAGACAACGGCACTATTCCTAAACACACTGAACAGGTATGCATAAGAGCATCTGAACTCCCGAGACCGACACCTGCATGGGTATTGCGTGACATTTGCTCATGGTTATGCACTCAAAGACACTGCTAGGCATACTGATCATCCTGAAGGAAATGCTCATGTCTATTGAAGAGAAGAGTGAGACATTGTACAGTGAAGACAAAACACAACTTGATTGCAGCTAGGGTTGCACATTTTGGGGAATATTCAGAGGTGGAAACTTTCCATGGGAATTAATGGGAATATATGGGAATTAATGGACATATATGCAAATTAATATTAACACCATTTAAATGTAGATGTTTTTTGTACTGGATATATTTACCAAATCATATGGAGACAGAAACATAAACCTTTTACCTTCATGAGTAGACATAATTACAAATGATTAAATCCTTCCAATAGAAAAAAAACAAAAAAAACAATTTAGTTACGAATAGAACTTTAATTAAATGAGATGACTCTTCACATGCGATGATTTCACTGAACAACAAAAGAGGGAATTGTCACACACTGATCTGTTTCACCTGTCTTGTGATTGTCCTTGTGATTGTATCCACCCCCCTCCAGGTGTCGCCCATCTTCTCCATTATCCCCTGTATTTATACCTGTGTTCTCATTTTGTCCGTTGCCAGTTTGTCTTGTTTGTCAAGTCTACCAGCGTTTTTGTTCTCAGCTCTTGCTTGTTGTGACTCTGAGCCCGCCTGCCTGACTGCTCTGCCTGCCCCTGTCCTGACTCTGAGCCCGTCTGCCTGACTGCTCTGCCTGTCCCTGACCCTGAGCCTGTCCTGACCCTGAGCTTGTCCTGACTCTGAGCCTGTCCTGACCCTGAGCCTGTCCTGACCCTGAGCCTGTCCTGACTCTGAGCCTGTCCTGACTCTGAGCTTGTCCTGACCCTGAGCTTGTCCTGACTCTGAGCCCGCCTGCCTGACTGCTCTGCCTGCCCCTGAGCCTGTCCTGACTCTGAGCCCGCCTGCCTGACTGCTCTGCCTGCCCCTGACCCTGAGCCTGTCCTGACTCTGAGCCCATCTGCCTGACTGCTCTGCCTGCCCCTGACCCTGAGCCTGTCCTTACTCTGAGCCCGTCTGCCTGCCCCTGACCCTGAGCCTGTCCTTACTCTGAGCCCGTCTGCCTGCCTGCTCTGCTCTGCCTGCCCCTGCCCCTGTTTGCCAACCTGAACCTTTGCCCCACCTCTGGATTGCTGACCCCTGCCAACCCTGACCCTGCCTACCGTACGGTACCTTTGCCCTACCTGTTTTACTGACCCCTGCCTACCCTGACCTTGCCTACCGTACGGTACCTTTGCCCCACCTCTGTTTTACTGACCCCTGCCCGCTTTAACCTGTCTATTGCCTGCTCCTGTTGGACAATTAAACCACTGTCAATTCGACATGTCTGCATCTGGGTCTTACCTTGATTCCTGATAGAAATATTGAATGATTCCCAATGATCCATCGCATCTCCCAAAAACGTTTTCAACACACATCTGTAGAATTATAGTCTAGAAACTAAAGCTTTGGTTATCTTCCTCTCAGGCTTCCATGTCTTCTCCCTGGACCTCCTCAATGTCCACCTCTTGAACATCAGACTCTGAGGCCTCATCTTAACTGTCACTTTCCAATCTAGTTGAGGTTAGCTCGTTGACAGGCAAAAATATGCCCGAATGGCCACCAATTTTTGACCCCTTGTATTGGTCAGCTTGTTGCGTGCTTTGGTGTGTGTGTGTTCCCAAACAAGGACCAGCTGTGTTCTGAGGCGGCTGATGTTGGTGGGATTTGAAGGATGATGGAGACAACAGGGAAAAGAGCCTCAGATCCACAAAGTCCCTTCCACCACTTGCATATTGCATCTCCATCCCAAAGCCCTTGCTTGGAAGAGTACTTTGCCAGACTGCCAAGAACTTTGCCATCATCCAGGCCAAGGTGGTTGATCTCTGCACCAGACCATAGACCTTGTTGATCTCTGCATCATTAGTGTGCAACTGACTCTTGAGAATCAGCTGTACATGTGATGGAAGAATGCATTGTGCATGCAGTGTTGCAATTCCATTGAATTGGGGATAGGTTAACCAAAATATGCCACAAGACCAAGAATTGCCTTGTGTATCCCACAAAACAAATGTTCACTGTTATAAGCTAACTTTTTAAAATTAATTTAAGCAAAATTCCCCAAATTCCAGGGCTTAACTTCCCATGGAAAATTTCTGGGAAAATGCTGGAAATTTATCGGAAAGTTTCTGACCCTTTGCAACTGTAATTGCTGCACTCATAACCATGAATGAAGCTTATTTGCTGCAATTCGTTGCTCTTCTGAATCTGTTTAACGTGCTAAACTTTATCCTAAGTAGCGATGGCTTACTCTCCACAATATCTTTGTCGTCACGAGCCATTTATAGTTGAGTAAATTGCAGTTAAAACGCTTCCCACAGTTCTTCCCAATTTGCTTAATTCCCTAAATGTATTTTTTCTATCAAACATTTGCTTTGGTTGGTTAGAGAAGTGTATCCTGGAGCTGAATGTTTTTCTTCTCATTTTTTGTCTCTTCTCTTTCCTGCTAGTGCTCTAAATATAGCCAGGGGTCTGAGCGGTGGCCAGGGGCTTATTGTCCCGGAAGGCTTGCCTAATTCTCTGGCTAACAGCTGCATTGTATGTTATCTGGTTCCTCAGCTACTGTTAAATGGCTTATTGTGAAGGAAGTGTCATTAAGAATGTGTGACAAGCAGTCAGTGAGGAGCATGGGAGTTCTGTTAACTCACGAGGAGTGGGGAATTAGAACTGGCCATTTACTGGAGGCAAATAAAGAAAGGATCAGATACTTGTAGTGGGGGATACTTTCACTAAAAGATCCTGTGACAAGTTCTAGACAAAGACATTATGAACTGTATGTAGAGGCAGGCATACATACTGTCCAGTAGACGTCAGTGATGGATACATGTTCAGTTCAGGGAAGGAAACTGTAAATCATGATTTTATTTTAGAGTTGCTTCTATTTAATTGCAATATCTAATACATTCTGAGGCGAACTAACATATTTAGATTTTTTTTTAAAGGTAAAAAAAAAATCGGTCTGAGGTAAAAAAGCAGGGTCTAGAAGGACTATTAGCATGGCCGTGCCACAGCGCTGAATGCTAAAAAATTGAGTACCTAAAGATGTTCCTTGAACCAAAATGCAATGTCTCTTCATTAAATAAACATACGCTGCGTTCAAAAGCACATCTCCACATCTCCAGAAGGGTCCACGGCGTAGCATTCTGCAATTATGCAGCTGGCAGGTCGCTGAAGTGCTGTAGCCGCTGTTTGAGTGGAATTGACAGCACTGTTCGGTGCTTTTTTGTCACTTCATGACCTGTTTGTAATCAAAATAAGTGCGGATGACAGTGATTATGCGTGTGGCTGTCTGCCTCTCTTTAGCTGGCTCTTTGATAGATTAGAGACAGGGGACTGAGACACTGTATCTGAGGACCGTTGCCATACATTGCTGTAGGTACAGTGTATGAATGTGTCTCTTGTTTTGAGGGAGGAAGAACATTGGCAGCTAGGGCTACTCAGACAGTCACTGAACTGACATAGGGCTGACAGACAATAGCCTCACCAATCACAAAACACAATATCCCATCCTGACATGTTTGATTGTTAAGAGGATTTACTGGCGCAAAAAACTGCTGGAGGATAGACAGGCAGACAGGGCTAATGCTCAATTTACTGTGCTGTGCTGACAATTTGGACGTAACTTACCACCACTCAAATCTGACTTAAATCTTCCACAACTAATTTAAACTGATCCTGTTTTTTTTTAACTCAAAAGTACCTCTATCTGAATATAAATAATAATTACAACATTTTTTGCCTACCTTTTAACAGCAATTCAGACAAAGCTCCCACTGGGCAAAAACTGGTTTCCACTTAATTTCAACCCCAAAAATGTATGTGATGACAATGAATCAAGATGGAAAACTGCTTAGATTGACAAAAAGTCAACAACATAAAGGGCATTTCATATATTTTTCAACCAAATTTTTACCTAAATCAAATGACTTGGTGACATTTGATGTTGTTTTCACATTGAATTCACGTTAGTTGACAACAACCAAATGTAAATCCAAAACTAGACACAACTGACATCTGTGTCCAGTACTTTAAAAAAAATGGCTGTAACTTCAAATAAACTCAAAAACAATAGATCATAGTAAACCTTTGTTTGCCCTCCACTGAACAATGCTCAGGCCCAAATCATAACAAGTTGTGTGGTTCAATGGTTTTCATCTCTCCAATGCAAAATGTGCTTTTAATGAAGGTGCACAGGCTGCGTTGTGCAGTGTTCCTCTTTTGTCCTCGTATCGTCTGAATGTGGAAGGTTTAATTAGTGTTTTGTCTTCAGACAGCTGTCCCACTGCATGCCCATTGCCCAGTGCCTCTTTACAAATCTATTTTCTATTCGAACGGATTGCTTCCTTTCATAACGAAAACATTCTACAGTGTATTTGTCAGTTGAGTGTGAGTTGATATTTTGCACCATGTAGAATACAGTTCTCGGCTGAATAGATGGATTATAGGCTAACAGAAGCCATTGGCCTTTAGAGCTTAAATAGCAATGTTGTTGTTTCACTGTGCATTTGTTTTTGCTTTGAAATTGATACCCAACAGAGAGCAAGTCAGGAAAGGCCACTGAGAGAATGGACACCATTGGAAAATAGCTTGTCTAACAAAACATTTGAAAAAGGAAATGGGCTTTGCCGACATATGATGTACGTACAGTTGAAGTGGGAAGTTTACATACACCTTAGCCAAATACATTTAAACTCAGTTTTTCACAATTCCTGACATTTAATCAGAGTGAAAACATTCCCTGTCTTAGGTCAGTTAGGATCACCACTTTATTTTAAGAATGTGAAACAGAATAATAGTAGAGAGTTTTATTTCTTTCATCACATTCCCAGTGGGTCAGAAGTTTACATACACTCAATTAGAATTTGGTAGCATTGCCTTTAAATTGTTTAACTTGGGTTAAACGTTTCAGGTAGCCTTCCACAAGCTTCCCACAATAAGTTGGGTGAATTTTGGCCCATTCCTCCTGATACTGACCTGTAACTGAGTCAGGTTTGTTGGCCTCCTTGCTCGCACATGCTTTTTCAGTTCTGTCCACACATTTTCTATGGGATTGAGGTCAGGGCTTTGTGATGGCCACTCCAATACCTTGACTTTGTTGTCCTTAAGCCATTTTGCCACAACTTTGGAAGTATGCTTGGGGTCATTGTCCATTTGGAAGACCCATTTACGACCAAGCTTTTATTTCCTGACTGATGTCTTGAGATGTTGCTTCAATAGATCCACATAATTTTCCTTCCTCGTGATGCCATCTATTTTGTGAAGTGCACCAGTCCCTCCTACAGCAAAGCACCACCACAACATGATGCTGCCACCCCGTGCTTCACGGTTGGGATGGTGTTCTTCAGCTTGCAAGCCTTCCCCTTTTTCCTCCAAACATAATGATGGTCATTATGGCCAAACAGTTCTATTTTGTTTCATCAGACCAGACAGTACAATCTTTGTCCCCATGTGATGTTGCAAACCGTAGTCTGGCTTTTTCATGGCGGTTTTGGAGCAGTGGATTCTTCCTTGCTGAGCATGTCGATATAGGCCTCATTTTACTGTGGATATAGATACTTTTGTACCTGTTTCCTCCAGCATCTTCACAAGGTACACCAAAGTACGTTCATCTCTAGGAGACAGAACACGTCTCCTTCCGGAGCGGTATGACAGCTGCGTGGTCCCATGGTGTTTATATTTGCGTACTATTGTTTGTACAGATGAACGTGGTACCATTTGGAAATTACTCCCAAGGATGAACCAGACATGTGGAGGTCTACAATTTTTTTCTGAGGTCTTGTCTGATTTCTTTTGATTTTCCCATGATGTCAAGCAAAGAGGCACTGAGTTTGAAGGTAGGCCTTGAAATACATCCACAGGTCAAATCAAATCAAATTTTATTTGTCACATACACATGGTTAGCAGATGTTAATGCGAGTGTAGCGAAATGCTTGTGCTTCTAGTTCCGACAATGCAGTAATAACCAACAAGTAATCTAGCTAACAATTCCAAAACTACTACCTTATAGACGCAAGTGTAAGGGGATAAAGAATATGTACATAAAGATATATGAATGAGTGATGGTACAGAGCGGCATAGGCAAGATACAGTAGATGGTATTGAGTACAGTATATACATATGAGATGAGTATGTAAACAAAGTGGCATAGTTAAAGTGGCTAGTGATACATGTATTACATAAAGATGCAGTAGATGATATAGAGTACAGTATATACATATACATATGAGATGAATAATGTAGGGTATGTAAACATTATATTAGGTAGCATTGTTTAAAGTGGCTAGTGATATATTTTACATCATTTCCCATCAATTCCCATTATTAAAGTGGCTGGAGTTGAGTCAGTGTGTTGGCAGCAGCCACTCAATGTTAGTGGTGGCTGTTTAACAGTCTGATGGCCTTGAGATAGAAGCTGTTTTTCAGTCTCTCGGTCCCAGCTTTGATGCACCTGTACTGACCTCGCCTTCTGGATGATAGCGGGGTGAACAGGCAGTGGCTCAGGTGGTTGTTGTCCTTGATGATCTTTATGGCCTTCCTGTGACATCGGGTGGTGTAGGTGTCCTGGAGGGCAGGTAGTTTCCCCCCGGTGATGTGTTGTGCAGACCTCACTACACTCTGGAGAGCCTTACGGTTGTGGGCGGAGCAGTTGCCGTACCAGGCGGTGATATAGCCCGACAGGATGCTCTCGATTGTGCATCTGTAGAAGTTTGTGAGTGCTTTTGGTGACAAGCCGAATTTCTTCAGCCTCCTGAGGTTGAAGAGGCGCTGCTGCGCCTTCTTCACAATGCTGTCTGTGTGAGTGGACCAATTCAGTTTGTCTGTGATGTGTATGCCGAGGAACTTAAAACTTACTACCCTCTCCACTACTGTTCCATCGATGTGGATAGGCAGGTACACCTCCAATTGACTCAAATTATGTCAATTAGCCTATCAGAAGCTTCTAAAGCCATGACATCATTTTCTGGAATTTTCCAAGCTGTTTAAAGGTACAGTCAACTTAGTTTATGTACACTTCTGAGTCACTGGTATTGTGATACAGTGAATTATAAGTGAAATAATCTGTCAATTATTATTATTATTGTTCCAACAATTGTTGGAAAAATGACTTGTGTCATGCACAAAGTAGTTGTCCTAACCGACATGCCAAAACTATAGTTTGTTAATTAACAACAAATTTGTGGAGTGGTTGAAAAACAAGTTTTAATGACTCTAACCTAAGTGTATGTAAAATTCCGACTTCAACTGTATAACTATGCTGTCGGACAAATAGTACAATCAATTTCCCTCTTCCTAGATTCAAAGCACATAAACACCAACAAGGATCCCTAACAATGCTGTTCCGTTTCACAATTCACTTTCTTACATAAGACCCATGTAGGATGGGATTTTATTTTCATGGAGGGCCAAGAAGAAGAGGGAAATACTCAGTAAGCTTACAGTATGGTGCAAATCTGACAATTAGTTACAGAGATTCCACATTTTCTGTTCTCTGGCACACTATCTATACGGAGTAAAGAGCTCTTGAGCCTGACTGCCAACAAGACCCAATGAAGCAGAGGAGACATGATAGAGCATGCATTGCAAACGATACTGAGGTACACTGTCATTAATACTACTGTACAACAACACCTATTAACCTGAAGACTCTTGTTTAACAAACCTTTTTCAGTGATCGGTTTGGAGTCTTTCTCAGATTTTGCGTTCCATTTGTTCAGCTTTTTAGATGATCACATCTCCATATGCCTACTGACTTCAGATGAAAAGCCCAGGTCTGGCAGCAGCAACCGCGAGGTTGTTCTGTGTACTGTTTACCTGGGGCTTTTGACTTCCCCTCCAATACATTTACATGTTCCATCTCACGCATGATTTGTGTCGTTATTCTTTGTCGTAATTAAAGCATAATCCATTGACTGCATTACCTTACGCTACAAAGGACACATTTTGAGCTTTAATCATATATTCATTAATACAGTTTCCCCATACATATTTATCATTTTAATGTTCACTAAATGTCTGTGTGAACACATGGTTGTTTTGTTCCCTAATCAGAGCCATACCTTTTATTCTGTTTCATAGTGTAGTGTATACTACAGACTCTGGTTTCATAGTGTAGTGTATACTACACAACCTGGTTTCATAGTGTAGTGTATACTACACAACCTGGTTTCATAGTGTATACTACATACCCTGGTTTCATAGTGTAGTGTATACTACACACCCTGGTTTCATAGTGTAGTGTATACTACACAACCTGGTTTCATAGTGTAGTGTATACTACACAACCTGGTTTCATAGTGTAGTGTATACTACACAACCTGGTTTCATAGTGTAGTGTATACTACATACCCTGGTTTCATAGTGTAGTGTATACTACACACCCTGGTTTCATAGTGTAGTGTATACTACAGACTCTGGTTTCATAGTGTATACTACACACCCTGGTTTCATAGTATAGTGTATACTACACACACTGGTTTCATAGTGTAGTGTATACTACAGACTCTGGTTTCATAGTGTATACTACACACCCTGGTTTCATAGTATAGTGTATACTACACACACTGGTTTCATAGTGTATACTACACACCCTGGTTTCATAGTATAGTGTATACTACACACACTGGTTTCATAGTGTATACTACACACCCTGGTTTCATAGTATAGTGTATACTACACACCCTGGTTTCATAGTATAGTGTATACTACACACCCTGGTTTCATAGTGTAGTGTATACTACATACCCTGGTTTCATAGTGTATACTACACACCCTGGTTTCATAGTATAGTGTATACTACACACACTGGTTTCATAGTGTAGTGTATACTACACAACCTGGTTTCATAGTGTATACTACACACCCTGGTTTCATAGTGTAGTGTATACTACACACACTGGTTTCATAGTGTAGTGTATACTACACACCCTGGTTTCATAGTGTAGTGTATACTATAGACTCTGGTTTCATAGTGTATACTACACACCCTGGTTTCATAGTGTAGTGTATACTACAGACCCTCGTTTCATAGTGTAGTGTATACTACACAACCTGGTTTCATAGTGTATACTACACACCCTGGTTTCATAGTGTACTGTATACTACACAACCTGGTTTCATAGTGTAGTGTATACTACAGACTCTGGTTTCATAGTGTATACTACACACCCTGGTTTCATAGTGTAGTGTATACTACACACCCTGGTTTCATAGTATAGTGTATACTACACACCCTGGTTTCATAGTGTAGTGTATACTACACAACCTGGTTTCATAGTGTAGTGTATACTACACACCCTGGTTTCATAGTATAGTGTATACTACACACCCTGGTTTCATAGTATAGTGTATACTACACCCCTGGTTTCATAGTGTAGTGTATACTACACAACCTGGTTTCATAGTGTAGTGTATACTACACACCCTGGTTTCATAGTGTAGTGTATACTACACACCCTGGTTTCATAGTGTAGTGTATACTACACACCCTGGTTTCATAGTGTAGTGTATACTACATACCCTGGTTTCATAGTGTATACTACACACCCTGGTTTCATAGTATAGTGTATACTGGTTTCATAGTGTAGTGTATACTACACAACCTGGTTTCATAGTGTATACTACACACCCTGGTTTCATAGTGTAGTGTATACTACACACACTGGTTTCATAGTGTAGTGTATACTACACACCCTGGTTTCATAGTGTAGTGTATACTATAGACTCTGGTTTCATAGTGTATACTACACACCCTGGTTTCATAGTGTAGTGTATACTACAGACCCTCGTTTCATAGTGTAGTGTATACTACACAACCTGGTTTCATAGTGTATACTACACACCCTGGTTTCATAGTGTACTGTATACTACACAACCTGGTTTCATAGTGTAGTGTATACTACAGACTCTGGTTTCATAGTGTATACTACACACCCTGGTTTCATAGTGTAGTGTATACTACACACCCTGGTTTCATAGTATAGTGTATACTACACACCCTGGTTTCATAGTATAGTGTATACTACACACCCTGGTTTCATAGTGTAGTGTATACTACACAACCTGGTTTCATAGTATAGTGTATACTACACACCCTGGTTTCATAGTATAGTGTATACTACACACCCTGGTTTCATAGTGTAGTGTATACTACACACCCTGGTTTCATAGTGTAGTGTATACTACACACCCTGGTTTCATAGTGTAGTGTATACTACACACCCTGGTTTCATAGTGTAGTGTATACTACACAACCTGGTTTCATAGTGTAGTGTATACTACACACCCTGGTTTCATAGTGTAGTGTATACTACACACCCTGGTTTCATAGTGTAGTGTATACTACACACCCTGGTTTCATAGTGTAGTGTATACTACACACCCTGGTTTCATAGTGTAGTGTATACTACACACCCTGGACCTAATGAGTTACCATGGTGATAACTGTATCATTCTAATTATGGCAGAATCATACCATTACATTTGACATTTTAGACATTTTAGGCTCTTATCCAGAGCCTGGTACAGTTACTGCATTCGTCTTAAGATAGCTAGGTGGGACAACCACATATCACAGTCATGGTAAGTACATTTTTCCTTAATAAAGTAGCTTATCAACAAAGTCAGAGCTAGTAAGGGGGAAAAAAAGTCAAGTGTGAGTGTTAGTTCCCAAAAGGCTTTATTTATTTATTTATTTTACTACCAATCTTATTGTACAGTCTGTAGCCTAATAACACATATGACCACAGATCATATCTGACCAATTCACTAGAAAGTAGATGATTGAGTCCCATAATGAATCAAACTCAGTATATTTCCATTCCATTCCATTCACAATTCAATTTGTGAGTAGATTATTGGCCTTCATAACTTTTGCCTTGACACCAAATGTGATGAAGTAGAGATAAAGTAGAAAAACTGTAATGAAA
This sequence comes from Oncorhynchus tshawytscha, assembly GCF_018296145.1. NCBI lineage: Eukaryota > Metazoa > Chordata > Actinopteri > Salmoniformes > Salmonidae > Oncorhynchus > Oncorhynchus tshawytscha. The sequence goes on along the minus strand of NC_056450.1, from coordinate 35,179,188 downwards.
AGTTTGTTGTTACTCAACTCCTACCCGAACTCTATCCAGCAGGCTCAATCCAGCCCAGAGAATACAATACCGGAACCTTTAGGCTGATCAAAGCCATAAACATGATTAGCTCCACTGTCTAAATCCTTATTGTCAATTAACTGTAGCTCTAAGTCAGCTGAATGGACTGTCCCAGAGCAGCCCCATGTGACTGGCCCCTCTCAGAGGGGATTGTGGGAGAGCGATGGCATTCCACAGCCACAGCGCCAGGGTCACCCTGACCCCATGTATCGCCAAGAACAACCATACACATTGTCTAACATGATAACACACTGGTCCAACATCAAAACACTGTAACAAATGACTTACAAACACAAACAAACTGGCCAATGGAAACTCCCACCACGTATAGGACAAACAAACTGGCCAATGGAAACTCCCACCACGTATAGGACATTCACATTGATCTCACCTCAAATAGACGCAGCACGTTGGCAACCATGATGGACACAGAGCTGGCTGAGGCCCCGATCACCCCTATCACACGCTCAGGCTTGCGGATGATGGGCGGCTCTCCGTTGGAGCAGCGTATGTCCGAGGTGTCCTTCTGGATGAGGGCCTGGACAAAGGTGAGCGACTGTTCCAGGGCGTAGGTGTCTCTAGAGCATGTGTCCAGGATCCTGGCCCCCAGAGTGATGTTGGGGAGTAGCTCCGGGTCACTGTTGATCTGGTCCAGGGCGTAGAGCATAGCCTCCATGCGGTGAATGCCTTTCTCCTTCTTGATCTCCCCACAGGGCAGGCCATGAGGCCCCCTGGCGTGGATGGGGAACAGGCCTCCAAGGGTGATGTCTCCAGGGATCTTGATGGAGTGGGGATGGAAGTGTTGATGGGAGGCCCAGGACCCAGGGCTCATCCCCACACACAGCATCCATAGGAGGCGAGGCCACATGGTGGAATGACAGCCACCCCATCCAAACGGCCAAACCATGCCATACTGGTGGTGGTTGTGTAGAGATGGGGGGGATTTAGATGTCATGATGCTATGACTTTATTGGCACGAGTCTTTACCCTCTACTTGAAGCACCTGCTAACAGATAAGATAAGGAGAAGGGAGTAATTGGGAGGTCTTGATTCAAGGCTTTACATTTCCAAGAGAGCATGACTCATCAGATTTATACCTTATTTCTTATGCGAGTACAAAAACTGATATAATTGAGAAGGAGATAGCACAGACCAATCAGGGAGCTCAGAATATATAAGGATGGAGGACAGTCACACAAGCCAGGATTTACTGTTGAATACAAATCTGGGAGATGCCAGTAACGGCCAAACAATATTTATGATTCTCAAGGTAATATTGTATTCTTTTCAGCTATAAATGGTTACATCTTCCATTCAGTCAATTGCTCAGGGCACACTCCTGTTGCAAACGTGTACAGTAATCCCCTCACTCTATAGGAATGAAATGTGTAATGAGTTGATACATTATGTAGCTTGTTTTCATTGTAGAAAGTGGATTTGACTGGTTCTTAAACTCTTCGAAAAAAAGGTTCCAAAAGAGTTCTTTGGCTGTTCCCATTGGATAACCCCTTTTTGTTCAAGTTAGAACCATTTTGGGTTCCATGTAGAACCCTCTGTAGAAAGGGTTCTACATGGAACCCAAACCAGTTTATACTTAGAACAAAAAGTGTTCTACCTGGAAACAACAAGGGTTCTACCTGGAACTAACAAGGGTTCTTCAAAGGGTTCTCCTATTGGGACAGCTGAAGAACCCTTTTAGGTTCTAGATAAAACCTTTTTTTCTAAGTGTAGTGATGGTGTGACCATCTATGGTCCAATAGGGTTAAAGCTTTTTATAGAGATCACAGTTGGGGCGGCAGGGTAGCCTAGTGGTTAGAGCGTTGGACTAGTAACCGGAAGGTTGCAAGTTCAAACCCCCGAGCTGACAAGGTACAAATCTGTCGTTCTGCCCCTGAACAAGGCAGTTAACCCACTGTTCCTAGGCCATCATTGAAAATACGAATTTGTTCTTAACTGACTTGCCTAGTTAAATAAAGGTAATATAAAAAAATAAAAAATGGATGCGCGATTGACAACACAGACTGCATTGTTGCATAAGCCAAGGCATTTTGTACACAAGTGGATGGTCAACTGATCATAAAAGGTTGCTTACATGGAGGCAAACTCTTATTGATGTAGGCCTACTATATGTACTGTTACGTTCCCCAGGAAGAAACCAACAATTGTCACTCAAACAGAAGGTGGAACTAACAATGAGTCACTGACAACAAGCAAAACAAAACAGGTGGGGTTTTAGGAGAGGTTCTGAAAGACACTCATGGGGGTGTCCACTGAAAGTCGATCAGCAACAACAACTAGAACCTAAAAGACACCCACCATGAGCGCCCATTAGTTTACACAAGAAGAGACAAACAAAAGAAGAACGCACATCAAATAGTGGAGCTAATCCAAAACAGGAAAGATTAGATAAAGTATTGTTTTTCTAGAACTCAAATAGTGAGAGTCAATTAAACATGTTAATCCTCCACGTCTCTCAAGACCACTGGAGCACTGGGCCAGCCACTCTTAAATAGCACCTGGGCCAGCCACTCTTAAATAGCACCTGGGCCAGCACAGGTGAAACAATTTCCCACTTACAAGATGGCAACCAGCACAGGTGTAACACATACTGACTAACGAGGTGACACCAATCAGTGCATCCCATGTCAAATCAAATCGAATCAATCTAATTTTATTTGTCACATGTGCAGGTATACAATGAAAATGTTAACGTACAAGCCCTTAACCAACAATGCAGTTTTAAGAAAAACACCACAAAAAAGAAAAGAAAATAAGTGCTATGGTGATAACATCCAACCTCAAAATATAATGCAAAAAAAACAAAGCCTGTATCAGTAGGAACAGAAGTATATGTCCCTAAATTACAATTATGTGTGATAACATGGAAATTGAGTGATAAAGCTGCCCGTCTTACATATACAATTCATTGCTGCTTTGTAATGCAGTCGTTCCTTGTAAAAGATACGTTAGTCTCAATGGGACTATCCCCTGCTTAAATGAAGGTTAAAAATGGCCCTTATCTACAATATGTGATATTTCAGTAACTTTGCATTTCTGGGAAAATTAGCACTACTGACACTTTCCACTGCCAGATTGGTGAAATCATAACGGATGCCTAAAGGGTTCTCTGCCACGGCTTCTTCTCTGAGTAGCTGATAACAAGCCAAGATCAGACTTACTATCAAATAGGCTTGAAGTATGTCACCCCAATTATCTATGTGTAATGAAAAGGCCTTCACTTGAAGCATGACTTTTCTCTAACTCTGTGATTAAATTGCTGGCTCGAGCTGACAACTTTCCTTAGTCAAATTCAAAATGTGTAACCTAATTACGTTTTAAAGCAGGCTCTTCATTACATAATTTGATTTGGAGCATGCTGTAAAATGGCAGTGGTGGAACTTTGGATGTTAAACACGAGAGACAAGCACTCTCTGGGTTACACTCCAGTAGATCTTGGAAATGTCATTCTGAACCTGTGAGCCTAATGGTCAGTATCAATAACATATAGAAACACTCTTGTGTTGCTCTAATAACAGTGTAAATGGGAGAGCTCTATTTACAGTGTAATGGGAGAGCTCTATTTACAGTGTAAATGGGACAGCTCTAATTACAGTGAAAATGAGAGAGCTCTATATACAGTGTAAATGAGAGCGCTCTATTTACAGTGTAAATGCGAGAGCTCTAAATGAAGTGTAAATGAGAGAGCTCTATTTACAGTGAAAATGAGAGAGCTCTATTTACAGTGTAATGGGAGAGCTCTAATTACAGTGTAAATGAGAGAGCTCTATTTACAGTGTAAATGAGAGAGCTCTAATTACAGTGTAAATGCGAGAGCTCTAATTACAGTGTAAATGAGAGCGCTCTAAATGAAGTGTAAATGAGAGCGCTCTAATTACAGTGTCAATGAGAGAGCTCTATTTACAGTGTAAATGAGAAAGCTCTAATTAGTGTAAATGAGAGAGCTCTAATTACAGTGTAAATGAGAGAGCTCTATTTACAGTGTAAATGGGACAGCTCTAATTACAGTGTAAATGAGAGAACTCTAATTACAGTGTAAATGAGAGAGCTCTATTTACAGTGTAAATGAGAGAGCTCTATTTACAGTGTAAATGGGAGAGCTCTAATTACAGTGTAAACGAGAAAGCGTCTTGTCAGAGTAATAATGCCTACATTTTATAGCGGCAGGATTGCAGGCAGGCAGGGAGTTTCATGTTCAAACCAACGATGTTGTTAATTAACGGTCTATTTCAGGTCAACCATCATAGATGTGGAGAATTGACAGCAGTAGGCTCAAGCCCAGCAGGCAAAACTGATTGCAAGGACATGACGCTGACATTTTTACTGATGGAAGAAAGTCATTTTTGGCGACCAGAAAAAGGAGTCACTACCTGGTTGTAATCTGCTTACCAGTTATCACTTCAACCAGATTTCAACCAAACGTGACGTCATTATGACGTCTGATGCAAAAAATGTCCTCCTGCCGGGAGCTGCTGTGTGTTTGTGACCTGTGATGTAACTTTTCAAAGAGAGAGTAACTTGTTTTGCACTAGAAAGAAAATCATGATTCAAATGCTGCTCATGACATCCACAGGCAGCACTGACTCATCAGTCAAACAAGTAAACAAGTAGTCTCAATGTATCTGAATGCATGATTACACCGAGGTAAATGCTTCAAGTTTAAACTAATTATCAAGTTAGGTCTGACTACAACCACCTATTGCTATATTTGAATCTACTTATATCATTTGTTGATGTATACTTTAATCTTCCCTACGTTTGGATTATCCTCATCCCTAAACTATTTTGGGAACATTTCATTGAAATATGTCAACAGACACACTGAGGATGATCCTACGTTGACACACATGTATGAGTGAGTTTCTCACTGGCTTCAAATGATGGACAGTCACCTCCACAGATAAACAAAGGCATTATAGTTCTAGACAGACTAGTTCCAAAAATAACCATCCTATATTCTCATCCTATAAGACAACGCCTCTGGATATGGGACACTGCTGTTGTCTGATCATGGATTGTGATGTGCTCTCATCAAGGCTTGTCCAGGAGGGGAAAAGGGCCCCAAACCTGGAAATCTGAAGATTACTGAAGTTAGTGAGGAATAGAATACACCAGCACTCACAAACACCATGGTGGTTGGTTATAGAATGGCTACTGGCATGCGCGCCGAGAGCCATTTGGAACACAGGAGTAGTCGTAGTGTGGTCCATTAACCAATGGCCCCAAGAGGGCTGATAATGTTTTGTTCTTTTAAAATCGGCAGCTGTAGTTCACATGGTACACAACAGGGACCAAAGCTGAACCTAGATCAAACTGATCAATAGTTAGGTTCATCTCATCTCAAAATACTTACTATTTGTGTTAGTTTTTTTTTTTTACTGTTTTACTACATTTGAATACTTAATGGTCAATTTTTTCCTCATATAGTAACAACATAAGTACACACCTAATGGCCTAATCAAGACCCAGGTTCGAGTCCCAGTCCGGCTAACCCCACAGTTTGCTGTTAGCAGTGGGATAAAAATTTCGGTGATGCATAAACGAGAAACCACTTATTCATCACCAAAATTTAGCGTGTTGCAAAAATAGGCAACGTGCGCATCAATTAGCTTGCTCTGTGCTGCAGGAGGGAGATTTTTGTGTGAGTGCACGTGTGGTTGTTTTATGAAAATCTGAGAATATTTGGCCAATGAAACATTTCTGGTTGGTCTCTGGGAATGTACACAGTTAGGAAGGGAGACTTTTTTGAGTTAAGTAGCAGCAAATATGTTGAATGTGCAACTAATGAGCATGAAGAGCGCCACAAGTTTGATGAAATTACCTTATATCTTTCAGTCTAATACGGCTATTTGCTTACTTTTGTAGCTCTTCGTTAGACTCGTGCTTTTTGTAAATAGTTAACTGTCCTCTCCAAGTTAAGCTGGAATTTAGCCAGAAAGGATTTGACAAATGTGATTGGTTGACAATATGCCATTGGCCTACGTCTCTTCTTGCACTGCACAGAATTATCATATTTTAACAACGATTGAAGAAGTGTTTATCATCACCAGCACCACATCCTTGATATAACATCTTGTCATAAGCACAACTTGACCGCAAAAGAGACAGGTTGGAATGTCAATTCTCATCAAATGAATAGGAAGTCTGACTGAAATATGGGACAAATCAACCTTTTTTGTAAATTAGTGGTGTTTTAATGTGTTGATAAAATGTGGGACATGATTGTTTGGTTGCAGGAAGCGGGACAACGGGCCAAAATGCGTGACTATCCCGCACAATGTGATCATCCTACTTTGGATAGCCTGTCTCCAGGATTAGTTAGGGACCGTCAATAAATTACACAATGTAAATGAGACAATATTTCCATGTTGCACAATTTTTAGTTTTCTCATTAAATTATTTTAATATTTGTATATGTATTTCTACAATTTATAGTTGGTTTGAGGTTTTTAAGTCATTGTAATTTGGAGCTATTTGAATTTTAACATATTGTCCCATGTACATTGTGCAATTTACAGATGGTCCCTAACTAGCCCCATAGGGATATCCAAAGGCAACCCAAGTTTACAACTGGCATTAATATTGGGTCACCTGCAGCTGCCCACCTGAATTGATGATACTTGTGTGCTGCAAACCCAACTTTAATTTACATTGTGACGCAGTCCTGACCTTAAGTCTCACAAAACTCAGTTTTGGAGGAGACCGACTTTATGACCAAAATTCTTTGTAGTCAATTTTGACATTAAAATAAATGTTTATAACATACCAATGCGACACAGGTTGTTTTCTAAATGAGAAGTTGTTTTTAGGAGCAGTTTCGCTTAAGTGGCTGGAAGAAGTATAGTGTCGTTTAGGCTACCATGAATCCAGAACCATGGCAAATACGCGCCAACGCAGTGCGTGAGAGATGAGGTACAGTTGCATACGGATGAATGGACAGACAGAGGGTCGAGGTAAACCTCGTCACACTTTTCGGTTTAAATAAGAAAACTGCTAACTGGCAAACTGAAACAACAATGTGTGAGCGAGTATGACTTGAATTGAAGAACTTTGCGCATCATCACAACGCAAGCCCACGCGCCAAATTTCAGCTGTGTACCCATGTAATTAATTGGAGCATTTTAACATGCAACTATTTGTAAGCTAGAACTTTTGGTGTATTACTGCGAAATCTACATATTTGTATTGTAAAGTAGCTATAATTACAGTCAGGCTACTGTGGCGTATGCTGATAGAAAAGGTGACTGACAGCAGAAAATCACCATCACATCTCAGTCCTAAAAAAAGCTGGACAGTGGTCTACTATAATATTTAGCATAGTTATAATATTTACATGATTAAACATACAATATTTGCTTGAAGTTTACATAAAACAGTGAGATGTGCAATCACTTACCTGGAAATTCCATCTTGATGTTTCTTGAACTTGCTCCTAAAAATACGCAGTCATTGAAACATTCCAAAACGCAGATCAGCCTCAACAAAATATTTCACATTTTCACACTCTCCGAAAGCAATTTGCGGTTGTCATCGATTAAACTATATCAAACATTTAGCAAAAAACAAAAATCAAGAACGATACTTGCTTGTGACGAATCGCTCTGAAAAAATGTGTCATTAATTGGATTAAAGTCTTTATAAGTTGCTTTCGAGGCTTTTGAAATTGGATCACACTAAAATGTGCAGTATTCCCCACAACTGTGACGCTTCAAATCACTATCAAATCTCTTAAAAGGCTGGTCTCTCTCTCTCTCTCTTTCGCTCTTTCTTTCTTTCTCTCTTTCTCTCGCTCTTTCTTTCTCTCTTTCTCTCGCTCTTTCTTTCTCTCTCTTTCTCTCGCTCTTTCTTTCTCTCTCTCTTTCTCTCGCTCTTTCTTTCTCTCTATCTCTTTCTCTCTCCCAGCTACACACTAATGGTGGCAGATGTGGTTTAAATGTTTGTGTGTCAAATATGATTATATGACATCAGACCGCTCATACTGGTCATCTCAAGGCTTCCCTTTACTTGGCCTTTACTGGTGCATCACCATTACATCACCATGACAGTGAAACATGGCGTAGCATCTGGAAGCAATTAGAAGGATGATATACTGTATCTGAGAGGAGATTTATTTGAGGTTATATGTGGTTATTAAGGCAAACCGAACTCCTTTTTGGGTGACAAATAAGGGACACATCGAAATTTACTATGGGGGGGGTCATAAAAACTATGCACGTAAACATTTTTCACATGACCCTTCCCTTGTACAGTAAAATAAATTGAACACCCTTCTCATCATAGAATTAACTCAAAATAATGTTTACGACCAGAAATTAAAATAACTGTAGAGAACCTGTATTTATAAACGTGGATATCTACTTGGCTTTTGTGGCGCAGTGGATTCCACGCAGGGCTATGGGCCAGGAGGCTGAGGGTTTGCCAACCACCACAGAGGAGCTCATCCTCCCTACCTGTTACATTACTTCAAATCAAATCTAATTTTATTTGTCACATACATGTGTTTAGCAGATGTTATTGCGGGTGTAGCAAAATGCTTGTGGTTTTAGCTCTAACAGTGCAGTAATATCTAACAAGTAATATCTAACAATATCACAACAATACACACACATCTAAAGTAACGGAATGGAATTAGGAATATATACATATTTGGGCAAGCAATGTCAGAGCAGCATAGACTAAGATACAGTAGAATAGTATAGAATACAGTATATACAGTTGAAGCATGAAGTTTACATTCACTTAGGTTATTATTAAAACTCGACAAGTCGGTTAGGACATTTACTTTGTATGACACAAGTCATTTTTCCAACAATTGTTTACAGACAGATTATTTCACTTATAATTCACTGTATCATTCATTTAGCCAATGAAAATGTATCACCAGAATTGAACTAAACAGGTTTAGCATATTTAAATAACTTGTTATGATTAATAAATAGGCATACAATAACAATGATATACAATAATAATGTAAAACAAATTATAAATAAATATACATTCCAAAATTGCATCCTTCCTGAATCTGGAGTTGCACAGTAGCCTGCATTCTGTTGAACTGACTAGGTATCCCTCTTTCCTTTTGTCCACTACAATATTAAAACTTAAATAAAATCCCCCTTGTAGGCTTTTCACTGCATGCTCTTTTCCCTCCAGGCTTTGTTTTAACTTCAATGAGAAAAAGTCCTCCGTCTTCACAATCAACAGCAGCCTAGGCCAAGGCTCCTCTCTGTGATGGGGGTTTCCGTCACATTTGAAATGGGTTTCCATTACATTTTCAACCCTAGGCCTACTGATGGTTTTGTCACTAAACATGTTTAGTGTAACGGTTTTCTTCCGTTGAAGGAGAGGAGGACCAAAATGCAGCGTGGTTAGTGTTCAACATGTTTAATAAAGACAATAAACGTGAACACTACAAAATACCAAATGTGGACATACCAAAACAGTCCTATCTTGTGCATAGACACAAAGACAGAAGACAACCACCCACAAAATACCCCCAAGAACATGGCTGCCTAAATATGGTTCCCAATCAGAGACAACGATAAACACCTGCCTCTAATTGAGAACCAATCTAGGCAACCATAGACTTACATAAACACCTAGACTAGAAAACACCCCATAAACATACAAAACCCCTAGACCAGACAAAACACATAAATCCCCCATGTCACACCCTGACCTAACCAAGATAATAAAGAAAACAAAGATAACTAAGGCCAGGGCGTGACAAGTAGGTATAGCGAATGTGCCCACTCTGGTATTGGCACATGCACAGCAGCTTGCAGATACAGTGCTACTACATGATGAGATTATTATGGAAAAAAGTGTGAGATTATTTGCATTTGTCAAATGGCAGCCAAGCATCGATCATCATGTCACCAAAATAAGACCCTCCATCAACCTCATGTGCACTTTCACCACCCTGTGAAGTTAATCAAAAACGTATTTCATCTGTATCCTAATAAACTGCATGCTTTCCCATGATGTGGTGGCATTTCTTATCAGTCATGTAGGCTACTTTACTCGCATAAACAGTTTGGATGGAAACCTGGTTCATGTCAAGTCATTTTGAGGATGCTGGAATTATATTTTGGATGAATGTGTGTATGCCTACAGCAGACTTTTGAAGTAGCCTAATCAGATAAAAACATGACTGATTGTGTTTATACCACATATAAAAGGAAATACATTGAAAAAGTTTAATTATAAATATTTAGGCTATATTGAAGCGTTAAATTCTAGGTGCGCCAGGAAAAGCCAGTCGGATTGGAGAGGAGGCAGAGCACGCATTAAGCTTTCCTGCTGGGAGCACATGTAGCCACATTACTATAGAATGACTTGGGAGAATGATGATCTGATACTGACAGCACATTCAGTATCAGAAGTAAAAATACAACCAGACTAGCCTGCTACTGTGCCTTTCTAGACCTTATCAACAGTGGAGAGTAGACCCACAACAGATCCAAATCGAATTAAACATTCAAATCACAGGAATATTGCACAGTTATTAAAATGACATTTTCACTGCATTCTAGAGTAGAATGTTGTACTCAGTTGAAAACAATAATGCAATTATTCATTGCATTGTAGTGTTGTAAGCTAGTCTAGGCAGGATCATTGTATTGTCACTAAACCAGATCAATAGAGGAGATTTTTGAGCTGTTTGGCTAATGTCTTCACTGTTCTTTCAGTCCAATTGGGCTGCGCACAATTGGCCCAGAGTCGTCCGGGTTAGGGGAGGGTTTGGCCCGGGTAGGCCGTCATTGTAAATAAGAATTTGTTGTTAACTGACTTGCCTAGTTAAGTAAAGATAAAAAAAATCAAAATCATTAAAAGCGCAATGATGCACCTGGTCTCTCCGCTACCTATCAGCTAATGCTATTTGTTGTTGTCGATTCATATCAAAAATGGATGAGCTTTCAATGTTTTTATGTTATGTATGATTACTAGTTAGCTTATTGCAGATCTGGACAAACGATCCACCTACAGTACTGCTATTGTCACTATGAATGATGGATAGAGGGCAGGATATACTTTTAGACTGGTAGACTATACTGACCTGTGGTACAGTACAAGTTAGCCCTTGGAAAAGCGTAGGGCAACAAGGGAAGTACCAAAACACCTTGATATAGGGGAGGCCCATGCAAGCACATGAGGAAATTTGGCTAGGATGAAATACATTATAGAGTAAAACCTGCAAAAGAGCGAACGTTAACCATGGAAAAAAAACACACTACCCTCCCCCGTGGCCAATAAAAAACACACTACCCTCCCCCGTGGCCAATAAAAACACACTACCCTCCCCTAATAAAAAACACACTACCCTCCCCGTGGCCAATAAAAAACACACTACCCTCCCCCGTGACCAATAACAAACAGACTACCCTCCCCCGTGGCCAATAAAAATCACAAAATAAAAACACACTACCCTCCCCGTGGCCAATAAAAACACACTACCCTCCCCCGTGGCCAATAAAAACACACTACCCTCCCCCCCTGTGGCCAATAAAAAACACACCCTCCCCCGTGACCAATAAAAACACACTCCCCCGTGACCAATAAAAAGACTACACATGGCCAATAAAAAACCACTCCCCCCCCGTGTGACCAATAAAAACACACTACCCTCCCCCGTGACCAATAAAAACACACTACCCTCCCCCGTGACCAATAAAAACAGACTACCCCCCCATGGCCAATAAAAACACACTACCCTCCCCCGTGACCAATAACAAACAGACTACCCTCCCCCATGGCCAATAAAAACACACACTACCCTCCCCCCCCATGACCAATAAAAAAAAACACACTACCCTCCCCCGTGACCAATAACAAACAGACTACCCTCCCAAACCCCCAAAATAAGTTTGACAACCCTCCCCTATTTTGGACCCCCCTCCGCCCCCAGTGAATTGTGATCTGTCCTTAATATTAATGGTTCATACAAGCTTTTCATTTGCAGTCAATATAGCACACGTGTCCTATTTTCAGTAATGACCATCTGCCCATAATGTATTGAACCGGTATCCTCAAGAGATATGCAAGGAGTGAAGATTGCTCTCCTGAACTAAAACTCTGCAGTATGCCTATAGGCTATGTGTGATAACAGTAGATTAAGGTATAGCACCTCACAGTAGAAATACAGAAGTGTTTAAGGATAATCTCATTTTTAAATCAGATGTACATTACCAGTCAAAGGTTTGTACACAGCTACTCATTCAAGAGTTTTTCTTTATTTGTACTATTTTCTACATTGTAGAATAAGAGTGAAGACATAAAACCTATGAAATAACACATATGGAATCATGTACAACCCAAAAAAGTGTGCAACAAATTAAAAAAAATGCATTTTTATTTTATATTTTATATTCTTCAAAGTAGCTATCCTTTGCCTTGATGACAGCTTTGCACACTCTTGGCATTCTCTCAACCAGTTTCATCTGGAATGCTTTTCCAACAGTCTGGAAGGAGTTCCCACATATGCTGAGCACTTGTTGGCTGCTTTTCCTTCACTAACTCTAACTCAGTTGGGTTGAGGTCAGGTTATTGTGGAGGCCAGGTCATCTGATACAGCACCTCATCACTCTCCTTCTTGATCAAATAGCACACAGCCTGGAGATGTGTTGGGTCATTGTCCTATTGAAAAACAAATTATAGTCCCACTAAGCGCAAACCAGAAGGAATGGCACATCGCTGCAGAATGCTGTGGTAGCCATGCTGGTTAAGTGTGCCTTGTATTCTAAATAAATCACAGACAATGTCAACAGCAAAGTAACCCTACACCATCACACCTCCTCCTCCATGCTTCACGGTGGGAACCACACATGCAGAGATCATCCTTTCACCTACTCTGCGTTTCACAAAGACACATAGTCCCAAAAATCTCACATTTGGACTCATCAGACCAAAGGACAGATTTCCATCGGTCTAATGTCCATTGTCTGTTCTTCTTATTGGTGTCCTTAAGTAATGGTTTCTTTGCAGCAATTCGACCACGAAGGCCTGATTCGCGCAGTCTCCTCTGAACAGTTGATGTTGAGATGTGTCTGTTACTTGAACGATGCGAAATATTTATTTGGGATGAAATTTCTGAGGCTGGTAAGTGAAGTTATCCTCTGCAGCAGAGGTAACTCTGGGTCTTCCTTTCCTGTGGCGGTCAACATGAGAGCCAGTTTCATCATAGGGCTTGATACATTTTGTGACTGCACTTGAAGAAACCGTCAAAGTTCTTGACATTTTCCAGATTGACTGACCTGCATGTCTTAAGTAATGATGGACTGTTGTTTCTCTTTGCTTATTTGAGCTGTTCTTTCCATAATATGGATTTGGTAGTTTACCAAGTAGGGCTATCTTCTGTATTCCACCCCCACCTTGTCACAACACAACTGATTGGCTCAAATGCATTAAGAAGGAAAGAAATTCCACAAATTAACTTTTAACAATGCACACCGGTTTATTGAAACGCATTCCAGGTGACTACCTCATGATGCTGCTTGAGAGATTGCCAAGAGTGTGCAAAGCTGTCATAATTTTACAATGTAGAAAATAGTCAAAATAAAGATAAGGAATGAGTAGGTGTGTCTTAACTTTTGACTGGTACTGTATATTGATAACGCTGGGTTTGCATGCAACGGCTCATACATAAGTAATGGAAGCATTGTATTTTTAAAGCCACAGAGAAAGTTTGAAGGCGCTGATGCCATTAAAGTTGTATGTGCTCTGGAGACAGCATTTACACTGAAAACAGTCTGGTGCTCAAGATGATTTTCAGAAGTGTCTTCAGGATAAGTTCCCTCCCCAAATGCAGAATTTCCCAACCATGGTCCACAGTATGTACAGTTGAAGTCGGAAGTTTACATACACTTAGGTTGGAGTCATTAAAACTCGTTTTTCAACCACACCACAAATGTCTTGTTAACAAACTATATTTCTGGCAAGTTGGTTGGGACATCTACTTTGTGCATGACAAAAGTAATTTTCCAACAATTGTTTACAGACAGATTATTTCACTTATAAGTCACTGGATCACAATTCCAGTGGGTCAGAAGTTTACATACACTAAGTTGACTGTGCCTTTAAACAGCTTGAAAAATTCCAGAAAATTATGTCATGGCTTTAGAAGCACCTGATACGCTAATTGACATAATTTGAGTCGATAGGAGGTGTACCTGTGGATGTATTTCAAGGACTACCTTCAAACTCAGTGCCTCTTTGCTTGACATCATGGGAAAACTAAAGAAATCAGCCAAGACCTCAGAAACAAATTGTAGACCTCCACAGGTCTGGTTCATCCTTGGGAGCAATTTACAAACTCCTGAAGGTACCACGTTCATCTGTACAAACAATAGTATGCAAGTATAAACACCATGGGACCACGCAGCTGTCATACCGCTCAGGAAGGAGATGCGTTCTGTCTCCTAGAGATTAATATACTTTGGTGCGAAAAGTGCAAATCAATCCCAGAACAACAGCAAAGGACCTTGTGAAGATGCTGGAGGAAACAAACGTACAAAAGTATCTATGTCCACAGTAAAACGAGTCCTATATCGACATAACCTGAAAGGCGCTCAGCAAGGAAGAAGCCACTGCTCCAAAACCGCCATGAAAAACCCAGACTGTGCACATGGAGACAAAGATCATACTTTTTGGAGAAATGTCCTCTGGTCTGATGAAACAAAAACAGAACTGTTTGGCCATAATGACCATCGTTGTGTTCGGAGGAAAAAGGAGGAGGCTTGCAAGCCGAAGAACACCATCCCAACCGTGAAGCACAGGGGTGGCAGCATCATGTTGTGTGGGTGCTTTGCTGCAGTAGGGACTGGTGCACTTCACAAAATAGACGGCATCATGAGGTAGGAAAATAATATGGATATATTGAAGCAATATCTCAAGACATCAGTCAGGAAGTTAAAGCTTGGTCACAAATGGGTCTTCCAAATGGACAATGACACCAAACATACTTCCAAAATTGTGTCAAAATGACCTAAGGACAACAAAATCAAGGTATTGGAGTGGCCATCACAAAGACCTGACCTCAATCCCATAGAAAATGTGTGGGCAGAACTGAAAAGGCGCGTATGAGCAAGGAGGCCTACAAACCTGACTCAGTTACACCAGCTCTGTCAGGAGGAATGGGCCAAAATTCACCCAACTTATAGTGGGAAGCTTGTGGAAGGCTACCTGAAACGTTTGACCCAAGTTAAACAATTTAAAGGCAATGCTACCAAATACTAATTGAGTGTATGTAAACTTCTGACCCACTGGGAATGTGACGAAAGAAATAAAAGCTGAAATAAATCATTCTCTCTACTATTATTCTGACATTTCACATTCTTAAAATAAAGTGGTGATCCTAACTGTCCTAAGACAGGGAATTTTTACTAGGATTAAATGTCAGGAATTGTGAAAAACTGAGTTTAAATGTATTTGGCTAAGGTGTATGTAAACTTCTGACTTCAACTGTATATACCTTTTAACCTGCTCCCATGCATTGGGCTACAGTACAAGTGATCTCACCAGATTGTGCCATTGAATCCTTCTTAACATGTTCATTCTACAATCACTCTTTGTTCGTGTTTGTGTTCATAGCAACACCGTAGCCTTTGAAAGTCTTTATGGATCTTTTACGGTAACCCGTTGCTATGCAACTGGGTTTGATATTAGTATGAGTATACTGACAGACATACTGATAGGGATCCTAATACTTCCATTGGCATTGAATAAATCCATAGTTTAGGTTGTTGCTTCATAAAATTGAATTTATCATGAAATGAGGTACATTTGGGTGAAGTGTTGTCATTGTATAGCCCACACTGAGTGTACAAAACATTAACAACACCTGCTTTTTCCATGACATAGACTGATCAGGTGAAAGCTATGATCCCTTATTGATGTCACTTGTTAAATCCACTTAAATCAGTGTAGATGAAGGGGAGGAGTCAGGTTAATTTAATAGTCATTTTTAACCCTTGAGACAATTGAGACATGGATTGTGAATGTGTGCCATTCAGAGGGTGAATGGCAAGAATAAAAGTGTAACTGCCTTTGGTTATGGTAGTAGGTGCCAGGCGCATCAGTTTGTGTCAAGAACTGCAATGCTGCTGGGTTTTTCTCACTCAACAGTTTCCCGTGTTTATCAAGAATGGTCCACCACCCAAAGGACATCCAGCCAATTTGACACAACTGTGGGAAGCATTGGAGTCAACATTGGCCAGCATTCCTGTGGAACGCTTTCGACACCTTGTAGAATCCATGCCCTGACGAATTGAGGCTGTTCTGAGGGCAAAAGGGGAGAGTGCAACTCAATATTAGGAAGGTGTTTCTCATGTTTGGAATACTCAGTGTATATAACCAATATTCAACAGATATTGTAATCCTCATATAAATAATATATTTTACTTCCTGTATTGCATGACAGTAAGACAGGGATTCCTAGAACCAGTCAATATTGACATCCAGGCATAGACCTAATTAGTCTGCCTCATGTGATATTACATTGTAGCTCTTTGACAGACACTCTCATCCAGAGCAATTTAGGTCTAAGTACATTGCTCAAGGGCACATCGACATATTTTTCAACTAGTTGGCTTGAGGATTCAAACCAGCAACCTTTGGGTTACTGGCCCAACACTCTTAACCGGTAGGCTACCTGCCACCAGTCTACATACAGTTCCCTTTTCCCAAATCGGCTGCATCAATTAGTAATTTAAGAATAATCAACTTGCATGATCATCTGCAAAATATGGGAAAGCCTTGCACTGAATGTGATGTATGAGAACACTTCCTGGTCACACTTCCTGGTCACACTTCCTGGCCATCTCCATTCATACTGTGACCACTAGTCTGCATACAGGAAAAGTGAGAGATTTAGTGGTTTTGACCAAAGTGTTTTGACCAAAGTGGTCTTCATGTATTAGATCTAGCCATAATGTAGCTTCAGCCATATAACACGGTAACTCAGCTCATAAAGAATGATGATCAGTTATAGTGCGTGCCTTGCATCTGTCTTCATCCCATCTCAAGCAGTGAAATAACTCCCAACACAGAGTTTCCGTGCAGCATATCCTCCCTCCTGCAACTCAACACACTGCTGAACTCTTGAATGAGTGGGCGACCGACAGGACATGCTATGTGATGTGCTTTAAGATCAATGACTTGGCTCTATCCACATGCAGCGGCTGGTCCCAGTGGATGGCAACGGCTGTAGAGTAGAGTGAGTCCGTCAGGCTTGCTGTGGTGTGCAGTGTACAGCCCTGGCTCAGGGGCTACCTCTTGGCCAGGAGTATAGATCCTCTCCTCTCACCTCACAGACAGGCCTGGCTGCCTGCCTTAGAACAGGGTGTGCATGGTGCCAGGAATAGGCTAAGCCCTGAAGTGTCGGGGCATGACATCCCATCACTGCCTTCACACTGTGCCCAATGGAGGTTAAAGAACAAAGCCATCCTGGAACAGGATTCCACCCATATTTCTGTTAGATGTCTGGACATTTTTCTTATTTCCATTAAACAGGTTTGAACAGCAGGAGCAAAATATACTGACAGTATCAGTTTGATTCCTGGGTTTATGATTTGTTGCACTGCACAGTGTATGTATTGGTGGCAGCATATAAACAGGGGTTTCTTTCTCATGACATTGGCATTGCAGTCTATTTACCACCATGCAAAACCAATATGCCAGCACTTTCATATATCCTTAGGGCAGGATATTTATATAACTAGGTGCTCTCAGTTGTATTTAACTTGGGTATGATTCCATACAGTTCACTTTTAAAAGCAGTGTTCATGCGGAGATGAAAACCCTGGCTGACACACATTATGCATATATCTCAGGGAGAACAGTACTGCCTGCTGCTCATTAGCACATCTGTTTTCCCCCTCGATCAATATTTAAAAACAGTAAATAAATCATTAGTACCAGGAGCCTCTGGGCACCTTTGCATTTTCACTGTAAATGAGAAGGGTGGTGCCCTCCCTCCCCTCCCTCCCTCCCTCCCTCCCTCCCTCCCTCCCTCCCTCCCTCCCTCCCTCCCTCCCTCCCTCCCTCCCTCCCTCCTTATACCTACCTACCTACCTACCTACCTACCTACCTACCTCCCTCTCTCACTGTCTTTTCTCCCTCCTTGTCTTTCTCCCTCTCTATTTCCCTGTATCCCTCTCTCTTTCCCTCTATCCCTCTCTCTCTCCTGCTATTGTTGATCTCAGCAGTGTGTGTCACCTTTGAAAGGAGGGCTCCTCAGACACACCTAATGGGTTGTGAGAGGCGCTGGCTGTAGCGTGTGTGTGTGTGTGTGTGTGTGTGTGTGTGTGTGTGTGTGACTCTAACTGGTGCTGTCACAAGGATCCAGACAGATGGCTCAGTGTTTATCTCCTGTTGTTGGATCTCCCGTCAGAGATGCACTTTGATGTTTACACCGTCATGGTCACAGCTTTCAGTCCTGTTTCACCCAGGGTTTGAAGAGTACACTCCAACTCTCTCCAGTTTACTCTGGGCTTTGTTCTCTATGAGAACAAAACATATCAACCGCTACTCAGGGACCTCCACACTACTTCTTGTTGTAAATACTTACTTTTTAAAGAATAAACAATTTGCTGTGATACAGGCTTTTCATGTTAAACTAGTGCCGCATGGCCCTCTCAAATGAATATTTGTACGCGAGTGGAACAAACTGGTGCCTGCCTTTTCACTTTGTTATTGAGACAATGGTTCTCTGAGCCATCCAACTATATTTTAGGGCTCCAACTAAACGAATGTCAAATATAGCAGTGAGTTTGTCTTTTTGGTATAACAGCTATCATCTGTGATTCACCATTAATGTTAGTGAACTACAATATCTACAAATACACCTTTCCTGTCTTACAATTTGTTATGCTTTGTAACCCTCTCCTCCCACACATAATCTGATGTCCTTTATTTCCTCCTCGTAATTCCATAATTCCTCAAACCCTCGTGATATACATTCTTGTTTGAAATTGTGCCCTGAAATAATGTCTGGCAGCAATAATCCACCATGCCTCCTCTCTGTTCTTCCCCCTGTTTCTCTCTATCTGCTTGTCACAAGTGATTCATAGCATGCTAATTTTAACGCTGTTTTGTTTGTGTACAAATTTGGTGGACAGTGCCCTGTCAAATACATGTTTGAAGCTGTCATTCATCCAGCAAATCAAACAGACAAAAAAAAAACATACTCTGCGAGGCATTTCCGATCTGTCACACAGCACTTCACTTAATGTTTCTCTGTCTAATTAAGAACTATTTGAAGTCTTTGAACACTTGAATCATTGAGTATATTGTGCAATGTCAATTTTCTATTTTAGTCCAGGCGATATTTGACAAATTGTAGGTGATATGTTCTCTTTTTCATAAAAACATGAAACTTGGTGTACTTGTACAGTTTGAGACCCTGAATATTTTCAAATATGGAGGCATTGCAAGAATACCTGGCCCATAACCAAATCATGTATTTTGCATCATATCTTCTGAACCAAACATTAAATCACAGAAAATGTGATGTCTACCCTTATGTTTTGATGGTCAATGATTACAATTATGACATGCACAACATCAAAAACGCCCCCTAACAGCAGTGGTGGCCATTTTGCTATTCCGACATAAACACATGAGGTATTTTCCATTATACTGTATCTGCTGAACCATGATAACCATGAAGCCTGATAACACAGAAAAGGTATCCTTTTTATAAACCATACTAAATATCATCACGTCACCAAATAATTGATTAAAACAAACTATCTTTTAAGGAAAGTCTACAGTAGCCTCAACAGCACAACTAGCTTCCGTTTAACACTGGGTACATTGACCTCAATAGAAAACCTAGGAAGCTCATGGTTCTCACCCCCTTCCATAGACTACATGCTGACCAGACCACTCAGGTCGCAAAATACATTTACACATACATGTTATTCAATCATTGCACCCACACTGCTCGCGCGAGCATCTGCGTTGCCAAGCGCGAAAATAGAAGTTCTATTTGTGCCGCAGAAC
Source organism: Oncorhynchus tshawytscha (assembly GCF_018296145.1). Lineage (NCBI taxonomy): Eukaryota > Metazoa > Chordata > Actinopteri > Salmoniformes > Salmonidae > Oncorhynchus > Oncorhynchus tshawytscha. Next base: position 35,159,109 of record NC_056450.1, on the reverse strand, counting down.
GCGGTTATATCCACGTGGGTGATTGGAAGATGAACTGAGGTTGATCGGTGCGTTGTGGCAATACACCTTATTATGAACTTTAGATGCCAATCGCCATATAAAGTCCAAAGAAGTAAAAGCCTGGAAGGAGGAGAGATGACTAGAAACGATTTGGTTGACTGTTTTATGTGTGGATTAATTGTCGGAGTAGAGGACCTTGTGCATTTCAGGTAAAATAACAACTCAACGTTTAAATCCCAGGACAAATTAGGCTAGCAACAGCAAGCTAGCTAAATAGGACAAATTAGCTAACAACTGCAAGCTAGCTATCTAAATTGCCATTAATGTTTCATGCTTTTCAATCTTTTCCCTATTTAATATAATGGGTTCAGAGTTTGTTTTGATATTTCAACCTGTGTGTTTGATATTTCAACACGTGCGTCCGGTTTGGGCATGGTGTTACACAGTAGTTATGACAACTTCCGGAGGACATCCTCCAACCTATCAGAGCTCTTGCAGCATGAACTGACATGTTGTCCACCCAAGCAAAGGATCAGAGAATAAATATGATGTAGTACTAAAAGCATAGCTACAGTCAACTAGCACTACAGTGCATAAAATGTGGTTAGTTGACTCAACGAGAGAGAGATAGAGAAATGTAATTGTTTTATTCACTTTATTTTCTCGGTTTCACTTCCTTAGCTAGCAAATGCAGCTGATATGGTTTGGCATGGATTTTTAAAATTTTTGCCTGGTCACAGACAGCTGATGTGATGTGCATTGAAGCTCACAAGAGAAGGGAAAAGGTGAGAGGAGGAGAGTGCATAGATGTGAGAAGGAATACAGTGTGCCTGTGTAACGGTAGCTGTTAGCTGTGGATGTATTTCAAGGCCTACCTTCAAACTCAGTGCCTCTTTGAATGACATCAAGGGAAAATCAAGAGAAATCAGCCAAGACCAGACTACAGTTTGCAACTGCACATGGGGACAAAGATCGTACTTTTTGGAGAAATGTCCTCTGGTCTGATGAAACAGAAATAGAACTGTTTGGCCATAATGACCATCGTTATGTTTGGAGGATAAAGGGGGAGGCTTGCAAGCTAAAGAACACCATCCCAACTGTGAAGCATGGGGGTGGCAGCATAATGTTGTGGGGGTGCTTTGCTGCAGGAGGGACTGGTGCACTTCACAAAATAGATGGCATCATGAGGTAGGAAAATTATGTGGATATATTGAAGCAACATCTCAAGACATCAGTCAGGAAGTTAAAGCTTGGTCGCAAATGGGTCTTCCAAATGGACAATGACTCCAAGCACACTTCCAAAGTTGTGTCAAAATGGCTTAAGGACAACAAAGTCAAGGTATTGGAGTGGTCATCACAAAGCCCTGACCTCAATCCTATAGAGAATGTGTGGGCAGAACTGAAAAAGCATGTGCGACCAAGGAGGCCTACAAACCTGACTCAGTTACATCAGCTCTGTCGGGAGGAATGGGCCAAAATTCCCACAACTTATTGTGGGAAGCTTGTGGAAGGCTAATTGTTTAACTTGGGTTAAACAATTTAAAGGCAATGCTACCAAATACGAATTGAGTGTTTGTAAACTTCTGACCCACTGGCAGTGTGATGAAAGAAATAATAACTGAAATAAATCATTCTCTCTATTATTATTCTGACATTTCACATTCCTAAAATAAAGTGGTGATCCTAACTGGCCTAAGACAGGAAATTGTTACTAAGATTAAATGTCAGGAATTGTGAAAAACTGAGTTTAAATGTATTTGGCTAAGGTGTACAGTGGGGAGAATAAGTATTTGATACACTGCCGATTTTGCAGGTTTTCATACTTACAAAGCATGTAGAGGTCTGTAATTTTTTATCATAGGTACACTTCAACTGTGAGAGATGGAATCTAAAACAAAAATTCAGAAAATCACATTGTATTATTTTTAAGTAATTAATTTGCATTGTATTGCATGACATAAGTCTTTGATCACCTACCAACCAGTAAGAATTCCGGCTCTCACAGACCTGTTAGTTTGTCTTTAAGAAGCCCCCCTGTTCTCCACTCATTACCTGTATTAACTGCACCTGTTTGAACTCGTTACCTGTATAAAAGACAACTGTCCACACACTCAATCAAACAGACTCCAACCTTTCCACAATGGCCAAGACCAGAGAGCTGTGTAAGGACATCAGGGATAAATTGTAGACCTGCACAAGGCTGTGGAGATGGGAGAACCTTCCAGAAGGACAACCATCGCTGCAGCACTCCACCAATCAGACGGAAGTCTCTCCTCAGTAAAAGGCACATGACAGCGCGCTTGGAGTTTGCTAAAAGGCACCTAAAGGACTCTCAGACCATGATAAACAAGATTTTCCTGTCTGCTGAAACCATGATTAAACTCTTTGGACTGAATGCCAAGGGTCACGTCTGGAGGAAACCTGGCACCAACCCTACGGTGAAGCATGGTGGTGGATGCATCATGCTGTGGGGATGTTTTTCAGCGGGAGGGACTGGGAGACTAGTCAGTATTGATGCAAAGATGAATGGAGCAAAGTACAGAGAGATCCTTGATGAAAATCTCAGACTGGGGCAAAGGTTCACCTTCCAACAGGACGACCCTAAGCACACAGCCAAGACAACGCATGAATGGCTTCGGGACAAGTCTCTGAATGTCCTTGAGTGACCCAGTCAGAGCCTGGAATTGAACCCGATCAAACATCTCTGGAGAGACCGGAAAATAGCTGTGCAGCGACGCTCCCCATCCAACCTGACAGAGCTTGAGAGGATCTGCAGAAAATAATGGAAGAAACTCCCCAAATACAGGTGTGCCAAGCTTGTAGCTTCATACCCAGGAAGACTTGAGGCTGTATTCGCTGCCAAAAGCGCAATATTTATGTATTTTTATTTGTAATAACTATGCAAACATTTCTAAAAAAATACATATATATATTTCATCGATTTTAGAATAAGGCTGTAATGGAACAAAATGTGGGAAAGGTCAAGGGGTCTGAATACTTCCCAAATGCACTGTATGTCTTAATGGTCAAGGATTACAATTGTGCGATCAAGGATTACAATCATACATAGTTCAGATGATTATATAATGGTGGACTGCCATGGTAAGCCATGGGAAGTAGTCCAAAGAAATTGCGGTTTCTGACAAACTACGTCATATAATATTATTTCAGTGACATACTGAGCCATACAGCTGTCTGCTGCTGTCTTCTTGCCGCTGGTTGTAAACGTAGATTCTGTGTGACACTGTAAATTCATGGAAAACAAGAAGTGCCTTTGCCTGTCTGGACCCAGGGACTTGGTGATTTCATGGGCACATATGTACCTTCAGTGTTTGTCAGTCCCAAAGGCCATCCACCAATCCTCAAACTATATTTCAGAAGATAAGATTTCCATTTTTTTTGCCCTTTAGAGTTCTCCTTAATGATCGCACTAACAGTCAAGATCCATCAAGCTCATTTTGAGATGTTCATGAAGACAGGAACAGAAAAGAAGCAAATCCTGCCACAAAATATGCTTTGGTTCACCACATCAAAAGCTATTTATATATATAGCCCTTTTCACAACAAGGATTGTCCAGAAACATATTCTGCAGGAGAAATCCCAATCAGGCCTGTAGGCGTTGTCATATCTATCTTCATTTATTTAACTAGGCAAGTCAGTTAAGAACAAATTCTTATTTACAGTGACGGGCTACCCCGGCCAAACCTGGACAACACTGGGCCAATTGTGCACCACCCTATGGGACTCCCAATCACAGCCAGATGTGATTTGGCCTGGTTTAGAACCAGGGACTGTAGTGATGCCTTTTGCACTGAAATGCAGTGTCTTAGACCGCTGCGCCACTTGGGAGCAGGAGTGCACTGAAACACTTAACAGGGTCTACCGGTCGTGTTCCACCGGATTGTGAAGTGCAAAGACACTCCATTGACATAAAGGTGTTTTTGTAAAAAATGATAACATTTTGTTTAGTGCAACATGGTGTCCATTGAATGCAAGCTTTACAAATGGTTGTATTGTTAAAACATGTATAGCCTGTCTATCTCTGGGTAACAGGGTTGATGTGTTATTCTAGCCTGTCTATCTATGGGTAACAGGGTTGATGTGTTATTCTAGCCTGTCTATCTCTGGGTAACAGGGTTGACATGTTAAGCTCCACCTGCTCAGTTTCCCACCACAAAACACCAGAAAATGGCCAAAAAGAGTAGAACCAGCTCACCTGCTATGATGCACTTTACTATGATTTCACTATTAGATGTTCAATGTTTCTTTTGATTATTTTTTTTTTTTAAAGTAATAGTTTCACCGTTTTACCATATTAATATTAAAAGTTCAGTTCATGTGACAGGCTTGACCTTAAAATGAGGAACAAACATTTAATCACGTGAAATAAATAATAATATTCAGAAATGACAAGGGCTTTACAATGATGGTGAAATCTTCCTAGAAGTCACATAAGTTGCAGAGGGACATGTCAAAATGCAGAATTTTGGCTTTTTAGCAAGTCTTTATTCAAATAAAAATTTGATTTATTGAATTATTCATGTGACCTATATTAAAGGGCACTTTATTTAATATAACAGACTTTTAAATGTAATATTGGTTTACAATTTCTACTTCAAGTATCAAAGAGATGCAAACGGTACTTTGTTGGAACTATCCTCGAAGTAGTTGAAAAATGTCCATGATTGTAACAATCTAAATAAGTATACCATAGAATCTCAGAATATTCCAGAGACACAATGCATACTACCAAAGTGTTCATGAAGTCTATGAAATTAGAAGTTAAAGTGTGTGGGGGGGACCAGACATCCATCCTTGTCCCGTGCGGAATCCTGCTTGCTCCTCCCTTAGTGGCTGAATCCATGCATACATTTTCAGTAAATTAGAATAAAAAAGATTTGATTTTGCAATCATTGTAATCATTGACCATCAATACATAGATGTAAACATCACATTTTCTGTGTTATCATGCTTGGTTCAGCAGATATGACGGAAAATACATAGTCAGGTTATGGTGTAATAGCAAAATGATCGCCACTGCCGCCATTGTTTAAAAAAATGTTGTGCATGGTATCATTGTAATCTTTGTCCATCACAACATAGGGGTAGACATCACCTTTTCTGTAATTTAATGTTTGCTTCAGTAGATATAATGCAAAATATATTTTTGGGCTATGGCAGAATGGAAAATAGATGCCACGCCCATCAGGAAGTATTTTTCCAATGTCTCCAGATCTGAAAATATTCAGGGCCCCAAACTGTACAAGTGTACCAAGTTTCATGCTTTTATGAAAAAGTTAACATAATTTTCACATATGCCTGGACTATTTAGATAAATTATCCAAATGAATAATCTGTTTTCTGACATGGTAATGTGGATTGACTTCAATCAATGGATAACAGCCTAAGCCCAGGTGTCAGTAATCTGATATTGACTTGGACCCCCAGCACATAGCCTAGCAGGGCTGCAGTTCATATGCAGGTATTCAGACATGTTTATGAATATACATATACAGAATGTACAGAATAGTAATTTTTCATTGAAGATACAGTGTAGGAAATAACAACGACATTTGGTTAGGATACCGCAAACGCAGTAGCTCACCGGTTTACACATATGTTGATACACTTACCAGCAGAACAACAGCAAACGTTATGTGACAATGTGTAGGCCTAAGTAGCAATCCCACAATCTACTTGACTGATGTTGTTGTTCCCAGAGGCAAGCACTAAGGAACATTTACATTTCAATTTAACAAAGGGTGAGAAACTCATTAAAGAAGGGGAGAAAACAGAGAATCTAATTCAACGCTTCCATCTTCCATCTTCCATCTTTATGTAACAGCATTCAATATGAAACATGCCATCTCTCCTTCCTCCCAGGAGAATGCAGATTTAGTGTTCATGGTTATATTTAAAGATAGACAGACCACTGACAGGGTTGCAGAGCAGCACTTAGTAAAACCCAAGTCATCCTGTTTAATAATGCAGGGACACACATGCAACAGGCACATGGCCATGCATATTAAAGCACCAGTGCAGCCCTGCAAGAAAGAACACCAGAGAGGATGGGAGAGGGTGGTCTGGGCTATTGAGACATGTCTCCCTGTGAACATTTCTTTACGTCATGTCCCAAATGTAGTCTTCTCCTGAGGCTTCCATCTGCAAGCTAGACTGTAGACTGCAAGTTCTGCAGACAGTGCACTCTTTCGCTCTGGCTTTGAGACTGGCCCCAGTGAAGAAGACATCAACCTTGCATGTTATAGCGAGTAAAGTCCCAGATCAAGTTGCCTAAAAAGGTGATAGGATAAAAAAATGTGTAAACTTTTACATGGCTATAGTAGACTGCCTTTTTGCATTGTAGGGCAGTACTGTCATCACTTTGAGCGTCATCATCACAGCGGGTGCATGAAGTGAGACCCAACATTTTACTATCCAACATTTTACCCTTACACCAGTGCGTTCTAAATTCATTCTCAGTGTAATGTTGCCACCTTTTGTTCTAAAAGTGTAATGCACCGGAAGTATTGATTTTCTTTCTGCCATACGTCATCACACTTCCTGCGCACGTGTAATCCACATTAATTTGCGTTGTGTTCCTAGGTAGCTTCTACTTTGAAAAGCGTATTGTTATTTACTTATTAATGTATTGATTTTCGTATTGGAACGTCGACGCGAAGCTGCACGGTAAGTTGAAATCAACAACTTTGACGTAAATGTAAGAGACGCTTGTGCAAAGCGGGATTAACCCACATGATAGCCACTTAGCTAGCTAACGTTACCCAGTGTCAGCGAGTAGTGCCTATTATACGGCTAGTTAGCCTCTATGTTGGGATCACCAAGTGTCAGGCTAACGGCTAGCTAGCTGCTATGTTTGTTTTTTTGCTACATAGCTCTGTAAACGGACCACGTGATAATACAATTGTCCTGAATCCATTTGTCAACATAAATCTAGGCCATCTGATCTGTCTGGATACGTGAGGTGGAGAGGATGAACATCGAGGAGAATAAAGTGAATGAGGATATGGCTGATGATGATGATGAAGAATCTGGAGAAATGCCCAAGATTGAGAATGACGATGAAGAACTAAATGATGAGGAACTTAAAGTAGAGGCTGGAAGTGATCCCAAAGAGAAAAAGGTGTCAGTAGGAAAGACGTGTCTGCCAGGAATAGTGTATTTAGGTCATATACCACCAAGACTGAGACCCAAGAATATGCGCAGCATGCTGAGTCTGTATGGGGAGATTGGAAGGATATTCCTACAGCCTGAAGGTAAGACTGCACTCACTCTGCATGTTATAATCACCCCTGACACACTGGTGGGATTTCTGTGTTTTGTCTCAATCATTACAATGATACCTGTTGTCCTCAGACCGGTCTGTGAAGAGGAAGAAAAAGAAAGCTGGCACCAAGGCATGCAGTTTCACTGAGGGCTGGGTGGAGTTCAGGGACAAGAGAGTGGCCAAGAGAGTGGCAGCTAGCCTCCACAACACACAGATGGGCGCCCGGAAAAGGAGCCGCTTTGTCAGTGACCTCTGGAACATCAAGGTATCTCAATTGTCTCTTCAATGATCTCTGTGTGGACATTTTAGTGTGACTACATTTAACTTTGGAAGTTTAAAGCACTGTCATAAGCCACATGCCTCACATTCCTTATTAATTAGAAACCTTAATACCAACATTTGATTTTGTTGAAATTTTTACGGTCTAAATAATTTTTCTGACTCTTAATTGTCAATGTTATTGTTCAGTACCTCCACAGGTTCCAGTGGTGTCACCTGAGTGAGCGACTGGCCTATGAGATGACTGTGCTCCAGCAGCGCCTCAGAACTGAGATCTCTCAGGCCAAACGAGAGACCAACTTCTACCTGGCCAATGTGGAGAAGAGCCAGAACATGGACAAACTGAGGAAGAAGAGGGAGAGGAAGGGCGAGAAGATAGAGGAGAAGACTTGGAACTTCACCCAGCGATGTACAGAGGAAGAGATCCAGATGAGTCGCCTGCGTAAACAGACCATGTCCAAGAAGAACCTGCTGAAGGCCCAGGACAAGGCCAGGGACATACAACAGAAGTCCCAGTCCAACATCTCTCTGCTGGCCAAGATCTTCAACAGCAGCAAAGCCAAGGACTGAACCTAGTCCGGCAGTTCTGGTCAAACACAGTATCCCAGAACTGGTCTCTTTCAGTATCACAATTAGAGCAAACTTTTGCCCCTGACACTTGCTGGTGTTGTGAGCGACACTGAGAGGATGGGCTCTGTCCAGACACACAGACTCGAGGGAAAAATAGGGTTTTCTCCATCAGTATAATTTGATTATAAATGTAGGAGAGACTTGGACAGATCCTCTTTTTGGTTTAATGTATTGTAAACTATAAGCTATGATGCAGTAACAATAATGTTCAGCGCCATGGAAAACACCTGCTTATACTGTATGTGCTATTTGGAAACATTAAATGGAAATACCTCTAATTATTTCATTTAATTATTGTAAAGATAAACACAAACCATACATTGATGATATATGCTGAACAGAAATCTAAACGCAACATGTGAAGTGTTGGTTTCATGAGCTGAAATAAAACATCTGAGATTTGCCATACACACAAAGTTTTTTTCTCAAATTTTGTGCACAAATTTGTTTACATCCCTGTCAGTGAGCATTTCTGCCAAGATAATCCATCCACCTGACCGGTGTGACATATCAAGAAGCTGAATAAACAGCATGATCATTACACAGGTGCACCTTGTGCTGGGGACATTAAAAGACCACTTTAAAATATGCTGTTTTGCAACACAACACAATGCTATAGATGTCTCAAGTTTTGAGGGAGCGTGCAATTGGCATGCTGACTGGGAATGTCCACCACAGATGTTGCCAGATAATTGATTGTTCATTTCTCTACCATAAGCTAACTCGAATGTTGTTTGGCTGGGCCTGGCTCCCCATTGGGTGGGCCCATGGCTACACCCCTGCCTAGTCAAATGAAATTCATAGATTAGGGCCTATTGAATTTATTTCAATTGACTTATTTCCTTATATGAACTGTAACTCAGTAAAATCTTTGGAATTGTTGCATGTTGCATTCTATGATTTTGTTCAGTATACAATATGTATTTCAATACATTCAGACTCCTGGTAATATTAACAAGAACAGATCATTTGGTCAAGGACAGAAATAAGACCAAGTCAGGATCAAAATCACTCAGTACTGATTTGTTTCAACTACAGTCGTGGCCAAAAGTTTTGAGAATGACACAAATATACATTTTCACAAAGTGCTGCCTCAGTGTCTCTAGATATTTTTGTCAGATGTTACTATGGAATACTGAAGTATAATTACAAGCATTTCATAAGTGTCAAAGGCTTTTATTAACAATTACATGAAGTTGATGCAAAGAGTCAATATTTGCGGTGTTGACCCTTCTTTTTCAAGACCTCTGCAACCCGCCCTGGCATGCTGTCAATGAACTTCTGGGCCACATCCTGACTGATAACAGCTCATTCTTGCATAATCAATGCTTGGAGTTTGTCGGAATTTGTGGGTTTTTGTTTGTCCACCCACCTCTTGAGGATTGACCACAAGTTCTCAATGGGATTAAAGGTCTGGGGAGTTTCCTGGCCATGGACCCAAAATATTGATGTTTTGTTCCCTGAGCCACTTAGTTATCACTTTTGCCTTATGGCAAGGTGCTCCATCATGCTGGAAAAGGCATTGTTTGTCACCAAACTGTTCTTGGATGGTTGGGAGAAGTTGCTCTCGGAGGATGTGTTGATACCATTCTTTATTCATGTCTGTGTTCTTAGGCCAAATTGTGAGTGAGCCCACTCCCTTGGCTGAGAAGCAACCCCACACATGAATGGTCTCAGGATGCTTTACTGTTGGCATGACACAGGACTGATGGTAGCGCTCACCTTGTCTTCTCCGGGCAAGCTTTTTTCCGGATGCCCCAAACGATTCGGAAAGGGGATTCATCAGAGAAAATGACTTTACCCCAGTCCTCAGCAGTCCAATCCCTGTACCTTTTGCAGAAGATCAGTCTGTCCCTGATGTTTTTCCTGGAGAGAAGTGGCTTCTTTGCTGCCCTTGACACCAGGCCATCCTCCAAAAGTCTTCACCTCACTGTCCGTCCAGATGCACTCACACCTGCCTGCTGCCATTCCTGAGCAAGCTCTGTACTGGTGGTGCCCCGATCTCGCATCTGAATCAACATTAGGAGACGGTCCTGGCGCTTGCTGGACTTTCTTGGGCGCCCTGAAGCCTTCTTCACAACAATTGAACCGCTCTCCTTGAAGTTCTTGATGATCCAATAAATGGTCGATTTAGGTGCAATCTTACTGGCAGCAATATCCTTGCCTGTGAAGCCCTTTATGTGCAAAGTAATGATGACGGCACGTGTTTCCTTGCAGGTAACCATGGTTGACAGAGGAAGAACAATGATTCCAAGCACCACCCTCCTTTTGAAGCTTCCAGTCTGTTATTTCGAACTCAATCAGTATGATAGAGTGATCTCCAGTCTTGTCCTCCTCCACACTCACACCTGTGTTAACGAGAGAATCACTGACATCTCAGCTGGTCCTTTTGTGGCAGGGCTGAAATGCAGTGGAAATGTTTTTTGGGGGATTCAGTTAATTTGCATGGCAAAGAGGGACTTTGCAATTCATCTGATCACTATTCATAACATTCTGGAGTATATGCAAATTAACATCATACAAACTGAGGCAGGAGACTTTTTGAAAATTAATATTTGTGTCATTCTTAAAACTTTTGGCCACGACGGTAAACTGAACAAAAATATCAACGCAACATGCAACAATTTCAACGATTTATTTGAGATACAGTTCATAAGGAAATCAATCAATTTAAATGAAAAAAATTATAAACATTTCTGGGATCTTTTATTTCAGCTCATGAAACTAAAACTTGACATGTTGCGTTTATATATTTTTGTTCAGTATATACAGTTGAAGTCAGAAGTTTACATACACCTTAGCCAAATATATTTCAACTCCGTTTTTCACCATTCCTGACATTTAATCCTAGTAAAAATTCCCTGTCAGTTAGGATCACCACTTTATTTTAAGAATATGAAATGTCAGAATAATAGTAGACAGAATGATTTATTCTAGCTTTTATTTCTTTCATCACATTCCCCGTGGGTCAGAAGTTCACATACACTCAATTAGTATTTGGTAGCATTGCCTTTAAATTGTTTAACTTGGGTCAAACGTGTCGGGTAGCCTTCCACAAGCTTCCCACAATAAGTTGGGTCAATTTTCTCTATAGGATTGAGGTCAGGGCTTTGTGATGGCCACTCCAATACCTTGACTCTCTTGTCCTTAAGACATTTTGCCACAACTTTGGAAGGATGCTTGGGGTCATTGTCCATTTAGAAGACCCAATTGCGACCAAGCTTTAACTGACTGATGTCTTGAGATGTTGCTTCAATATACCCACAATTTTTCTACCTCATGATGTCATCTATTCTGTGAAGTGCACCAGTCTCTCCTGCAGGAAAGCACCCCCACAACATGATGCTGCCACCCCCATGCTTCATTGTTGGGATGGTATTCTTCGGCTGCAAGCTTCCCCCTTTTTCCTCCAAACATAACGATGGTCATTATGGCCAAACAGTTCTGTTTTTGTTTCATCAGACCAAATCAAATGTATTTATATAGCCCTTCGTACATCAGCTGATATCTCAAAGTGCTGTACAGAAACCCAGCCTAAAACCCCAAACAATGCAGGTGTAGAAGCACAGTGGCTAGGAAAAACTCCCTAGAAAGGCAAAAACCTAGGAAGAAACCTAGAGAGGAACCAGGCTATGTGGGGTGGCCAGTCCTCTTCTGGCCGTGCCGGGTGGAGATTATAACATGGCCAAGATGTTCAAATGTTCATAAATGACCAGCATGGTCGTATAATAATAAGGCAGAACAGTTGAAACTGGAGCAGCAGCACGGTCAGGTGGACTGGGGACAGCAAGGAGTCATCATGTCAGGTAGTCCTGGGGCATGGTCCTAGGGCTCAGGTCCTCCGAGAGAGAGAAAGAAAGAGAAAATTAGAGAGCATACTTAAATTCACACAGAACACCGGATAGGACAGGAGAAGTACTCCAGATACAACAAACTGACCATAGCCCCCTGACACAAACTACTGCAGCATAAATACTGGCAAGATGACATTTCTCCAAAAAGTATGATCTTTGTCCCCATGTGCAGTTGCAAACCGTAGTCTGGCTTTTTTTTTTAAATGGCGGTTTTGGAGCAGTGGCTTCTTTCTTGCTGAGCGGCCTTTCAGGTTATGTTGATATAGGACTCGTTTTACTGTGGATATAGATACTTTTGTACCTGTTTCCTCTAACATCTTCACAAGGTCCTTTGCTGTTGTTCTGGGATTGATTTGCACTTTTCCCATCAAACTACGTTCATCTCTAGGAGGCAGAACATGTCTCCTTCCTGAGTGGTATGACGGCTGCATGGTCCCATGGTGTTTATACTTGGGTACTATTGTTTGTACAGATGAACATGGCACCTTCAGGCATTTGGAAATTGCTCCCAAGGATGAGCCAGACTTGTGGAGGTCTACAATTTCTTCTCTGAGGTCTTGGCTGATTTCTTTTGATTTTCCCACGATGTCAAGCAAAGAGGCACTGAGTTTGAAGGTAGGCCTTGAAATACAGTGCCTTGCGAAAGTATTCGGCCCCCTTGAACTTTGCAACCTTTTGCCACATTTCAGGCTTCAAACATAAAGATATAAAACTGTACTTTTTGTGAAGAATCAACAACAAGTGGGACACAATCATGAAGTGGAACGACATTTATTGGATATTTCAAACTTTTTTAACAAATCAAAAACTGAAAAATTGGGCGTGCAAAATTATTCAGCCCCTTTACTTTCAGTGCAGCAAACTCTCTCCAGAAGTTCAGTGAGGATCTCTGAATGATCCAATGTTGACCTAAATGACTAATGATGATAAATACAATCCACCTGTGTGTAATCAAGTCTCCGTATAAATGCACTTGCACTGTGATAGTCTCAGAGGTCTGTTAAAAGCGCAGAGAGCATCATGAAGAACAAGGAACACACCAGGCAGGTCCGAGATACTGTTGTGAAGAAGTTTAAAGCCGGATTTGGATACAAAAAGATTTCCCAAGCTTTAAACATCCCAAGGAGCACTGTGCAAGCGATAATATTGAAATGGAAGGAGTATCAGACCACTGCAAATCTACCAAGACCTGGCCGTCCCTCTAAACTTTCAGCTCATACAAGGAGAAGACCGATCAGAGATGCAGCCAAGAGGCCCATGATCACTCTGGATGAACTGCAGAGATCTACAGCTGAGGTGGGAGACTCTGTCCATAGGACAACAATCAGTCATATATTGCACAAATCTGGCCTTTATGGAAGAGTGGCAAGAAGAAAGACATTTCTTAAAGATATCCATAAAAAGTGTCGTTTAAAGTTTGCCAATCGCCACCTGGGAGACACACCAAACATGTGGAAGAAGGTGCTCTGGTCAGATGAAACCAAAATTGAACTTTTTGGCAACAATGCAAAACGTCATGTTTGGCGTAAAAGCAACACGGCTCATCACCCTGAACACACCATCACCACTGTCAAACATGGTGGTGGCAGCATCATGGTTTGGGCCTGCTTTTCTTCAGCAGGGACAGGGAAGATGGTTAAAATTGATGGGAAGATGGATGGAGCCAAATACAGGACCATTCTGGAAGAAAACCTGATGGAGTCTGCAAAAGACCTGAGACTGGGACGGAGATTTGTCTTCCAACAAGACAATGATCCAAAACATAAAGCAAAATCTACAATGGAATGGTTCAAAAATAAACATATCCAGGTGTTAGAATGGCCAAGTCAAAGTCCAGACCTGAATCCAATCGAGAATCTGTGGAAAGAACTGAAAACTGCTGTTCACAAATGCTCTCCATCCAACCTCACTGAGCTCGAGCTGTTTTGCAAGGAGGAATGGGAAAAAATTTCAGTCTCTCGATGTGCAAAACTGATAGAGACATACCCCAAGCGACTTACAGCTGTAATCGCAGCAAAAGGTGCCGCTACAAAGTATTAACTTAAGGGGGCTGAATAATTTTGCACGCCCAATTTTTCAGTTTTTGATTTGTTAAAAAAGTTTGAAATATCCAATAAATGTCGTTCCACTTCATGATTGTGTCCCACTTGTTGTTGATTCTTCACAAAAAAATACAGTTTTATATCTTTATGTTTGAAGCCTGAAATGTGGCAAAAGGTCGCAAAGTTCAAGGGGGCCAAATACTTTCGCAAGGCACTGTATATCCACAGGCACACCTTCAATTGACTCAGATGATGTCAATTAGCCTATCAGAAGCTTCTAAAGCCATGACATAATTTTCTGGAATTTTCCAAGCTGTTTAAAGGCACAGTCAACTTAGTGTATGTAAACTTCTGACCCACTGGAATTGTGATACAGTGAATTATAAGTGAAATAATCTGTCTGTAAACAATTGTTGGAAAAATGTACTTGTGTCATGCACAAAGTAGATGTCCTAACCAACATGCCAAAACTATAGTTTGTTAACAAGACATTTGTGGAGTGGTTGAAAAACGAGTTTTTCAACCACTCCACTCCACAAACTCCACAAACAACCAATTTCCACATTATTCATTAAACTTCCGACTTCAACTGCATGCATCTCTGTTAACATTGAAAAACATTATTTTCCCTCTAATAGCATCCTGACTGGCTGCATCACTGCCTGGTATGGCAACTGCTCGGTCTCTGACCGCAAGGCACTACAGAGGGTAGTGCGTACGGCACAGTACATCACTGTTGCCAAGCTTCCTGCCATCCAGGACCTCTATACCAGACAGTGTCAGAGGAAGGCCCTAAAAATTTTCAAAGACCCCAGCCACCCTAATCATAGACTGTTCTCTCTGCTACCGCATGGCAAGCGGTACCGGAGTGCCAAGTCTAGGACAAAAAGGCTTCTCAACAGTTTTTATCCCCAAGCCATAAGACTCCTGAACAGGTAATCAAATGGCTACCCGGACTATTTGCATTGTGTGCCCCCCCAACCCCTCTTTTTACGCTGCTGCTACTCTCTGTTTAGCATATATGCATAGTCACTTTAACTATACATTAATGTACATACTACCTCAATTGGGCCGACCAACCAGTGCTCCCGCACATTGGCTAACCGGGCTATCTGCATTGTGTCCCACCCACCATCCGCCAACCTCTCTTTTACGCTACTGCTACTCTCTGTTCATCATATATGCATAGTAACTTTAACCATATCTACATGTACCTACTACCTCAATCAGCCTGACTAACCGGTGTCTGTATGTAGCCTCGCTACTTTTATAGCCTCGCTACTGTATATAGCCTGTCATTTTACTGTTGTTTTATTTCTTTACCTACCTATTGTTCACCTAATACCTTTTTTTTGCATTATTGGTTAGAGCCTGTAAGTAAAGCACTTCACTGTAAGGTGACAAATAAACTTAGATTTGATTTGAATATTTGCTTGGACACGTCACGTAGTATTATGTTCATTGCGTGTTTGTTAGGTAACTTTTCTCAGAAAGGTATTTGTATTTATTAAGGATCCCCATTAGTTCCTGCCAAGGCAGCAGCTATTCTTCCTGGGGTTTATTATGGATCCCCATTAGTTCCTGCCAAGGCAGCAGCTACTCTTCCTGGGGTCCAGCAAAATGTTGGCAGTTATATACAATTTAAAAAACACTGCAATACATTTCATAACAGATTTCACAACACATTACGTGTGTGCCCTCAGACCACTACTCTACTACCACTTATCAAGAACACAAAATCCACGTGTACCTGTGTGTATAGTGCTATGTTATCATGTGTGTGTGTCTGTGTGTGTCTGTGTGTGTCTTTTCACAGTCTGCCCTGTTCCATAAAGTTCCATAAAGTGTATTTTTTAAATATTTTATTTATTTAAATCTGACGTTACTGCTTGCATGAGTTACTTGATGTGGAATAGAGTTCCAAGTAGTCATGGCTCTATCTAGTACTGTGTGCCACCCATAGTCTGTTCTGGCTCTATCTAGTACTGTGTGCCACCCATAGTCTGTTCTGGACTTGGGGACTGTGAAGAGTCCATTGGTGTTCTTGTGGGGTATGCATGGGTGTCTGAGCTGTGTGCTAGTAGTTTAAACGTCATCAAGCTCGAGACCCTGGGTCTCGACCCCGCCCTGTGCAACTGGGTACTGGACTTCCTGACGGGCCGCCCCCAGGTGGTGAGGGTAGGCAACAACATCTCCTTCCGGCTGATCCTCAACACTGGGGCCCCACAAGGGTGCGTTCTGAGCCCTCTCCTGTACTCCCTGTTCACCCACGACTGCGTGGCCACGCACGCCTCCAACTCAATCATCAAGTTTGCGGACGACACAACAGTGGTAGGCTTGATTACCAACAACGACGAGACGGCCTACAGGGAGGAGGTGAGGGCCCTCGGAGTGTGGTGTCAGGAAAATAACCTCACACTCAACGTCAACAAAACTAAGGAGATGATTGTGGACTTCAGGAAACAGCAGAGGGAACACCCCCATCCACATCGATGGAACAGTAGTGGAGAGGGTAGCAAGTTTTAAGTTCCTCGGCATACACATCACAGACAAACTGAATTGGTCCACTCACACAGACAGCATCGTGAGGAAGGCGCAGCAGCGCCTCTTCAACCTCAGGAGGCTGAAGAAATT
The DNA here is from genome assembly GCF_018296145.1 of Oncorhynchus tshawytscha. Classification (NCBI taxonomy): domain Eukaryota; kingdom Metazoa; phylum Chordata; class Actinopteri; order Salmoniformes; family Salmonidae; genus Oncorhynchus; species Oncorhynchus tshawytscha. Next base: position 35,142,384 of record NC_056450.1, on the reverse strand, counting down.
CGGCTTGTCACCAAAAGCACTCACAAACTTCTACAGATGCACAATCGAGAGCATCCTGGCGGGCTGTATCACCGCCTGGTATGGCAACTGCACCGCCCTCAACCGTAAGGCTCTCCAGAGGGTAGTGAGGTCTGCACAACGCATCACCGGGGGCAAACTACCTGCCCTCCAGGACACCTACACCACCCGATGCTACAGGAAGGCCATAAAGATCATCAAGGACATCAACCACTCGAGCCACTGCCTGTTCACCCCGCTGTCATCCAGAAGGCGAGGTCAGTACAGGTGCATCAAAGCTGGGACCAAGAGACTGAAAAACAGCTTCTATCTCAAGGCCATCAGACTGTTAAACATCCACCACTAACATTGAGTGGCTACTGCCAACACACTGTCAATGACACTGACTCTACTCCAGCCACTTTAATAATGGGAATTGATGGGAAATGATGTAAATATATCACTAGCCACTTTAAACAATGCTACCTTATATAATGTTACTTACCCTACATTATTCATCTCATATGCATACGTAGATACTGTACTCTATATCATGGACTGCATCCTTATGTAATACATGTATCACTAGCCACTTTAACTATGCCACTTGGTTTACATACTCATCTCATATGTATATACTGTACTCGATATCATCTACTGTATCTTGCCTATGCTGCTCTGTACCATCACTCATTCATATATCCTTATGTACATATTCTTTATCCCCTTACACTGTGTATAAGACAGTAGTTTTTTGGAATTGTTAGTTAGATTACTTGTTCGTTATTACTGCATTGTCGGAACTAGAAGCACAAGCATTTCGCTACACTCGCATTAACATCTGCTAACCATGTGTATGTGACAAATAACATTTGATTTGATTTGATTTGATAAACAGATGCATTCAACATTTGAATACTTCGCACAAAACAAGGGTTGATGAAGTCAATCTCTCCTCTACTTTGGCGAGAAGAGATTGAGATGCGTCTTATTAATGTTAGCACTCCATGTAGCTGTGCTGCCCTGTTCTGGGCCAATTTGAATTTTCCTAAGTCCCTCTTTGTGACACCTGACCACACGACTGGACAGTAGTCCAGGCTGTAGGACCTGCCTTGTTAATAAAATTGTTAAGATGGCAGAGCAGTGCTTTATTATGGACAGACCTCTCCCCATCTTAGCTACTGTTGCATCAATATGTTTTGACCATGATAGTTTACAATCCAGGGTTACTCCAAGCAGTTTCGTTTCCTCAACTTGCTAAATTTCCACATTATTCATTACAGGATTTAGAGGAGGTTAAGTGAATGGTTTGTCCCAAATACAATGCTTTTAGTTTTAGAAATATTTAGGACTATCTTATTTCTTATCACCCATTCTAAAACTGATTGCAGCTCTTTGTTAAGTGCGGTAGCTATGATGTGTATAATGTTGAGTCATCAGCATTCAGGCTGTTTCACAATCGGCTGTGATTGGGAGTCCCATAGGGCAGCGCACAATTGGCCCAGCGTCATCCAGGTTTGGTCGGTGTAGGCCATCATTGTAAATAAGAATTTGTTCTTAACTGACTTGCCTAGTTAAATAAAGGTTGCATAAACAATATTTTTAAAAGCATACATAGACACACAGGCTCTACTCAGAGCCAGTGGCAGGTCATTAGTAAAGAAAAGTAAGGGTCATAGACAGCTGGCCTGGGGAATGCCTGACTCTAACTGGTTTATGTTGGAGAGGCTTACATTAAAGAACACCCTCTGTGTTCTGTGAGACAAGTAACTCTTTATCCACATTATAACAGGGGGTGTAAAGCCATAACACACGTTTTTCCAGCAGCAGATTATGATCGATAATGTCAAAAGTCGCACTGAAGTCTAACAAAACAGCTCCCACAACTGTTTTATCAATTTCTCTCAGCCAATCATCAGTCATTTGTGTAAGTGCCGTACATGATGAATGCCCTTCCCTATAAGCATGCTGAAACGTTGGTTTTCCCAGATATGGCTACTATATTATGATCACTAGATCTGATGGATTAGGATATTGCTTTAAAGCAGATTTCTGCAGCATTAGTAAAGATGTGATCAATACATGTGAATGATTTCATTCCTGTGCTGTTTGTAAATACCCTGGCAGGTTGACTAATAACCTGAACCAGGTTGCAGGCACTGGTTACAGTTTGAAGCTTTTTCTTGAGTGGGCAGCTTAATGCAAGCCAGTCTATTTAGGTAACCGAGAAAATATACCTCTCTGTTGATATCACATACATTATCAAGCATTTCACACATATTGTCCAGATATTATCTGTTGGTACTTGGTGGTCTATATAAGCTTCCCACAAGAATGGGCTTTAGGTGAGGCAGGTGAACCTGTAGCCATATGACTTAAACAGCATTTGACATGAGATCCTCTCCAATCCCTACAGGAATATAATTCTAAACATAAACGGCAACACCTCCACCATTGGCATCTGAAGATGTTGAAACCATGTATTGTTATCACTGTATTATCTAAGTGACTTCAGAGATAGTCAGTAAATGAATGTTTTCTGTTACTAGCAAGTTATCAATTTCATGAACCTTGTTTCTTAGGCTACATACAGTATGTTAACGTGGGCTATTTTATTGAATCTTTATTTAACTAGGCAAGTCAGTACTACTCATGGAACACAATGAAGACTTACCAATGCATACATTACCTCCAAGCTATGGTGACCAAAGTGAATATGTACAGTGCCTTCAGAAAGTATTCACAACCCCTGACTTGTTCCACATTTTGTTGTGTTACAGCCTTAATTTAAAATCAATTAAATGTATGCACAATACCCCATAATGTCAAAGTGGAATTATGATTTTAGATTTTTTTTTTTACAAATGTATTAAAAATGAAAAGCTGAAATGTCTTGCGTCAATACGTATTCAACCCCTTTGTTATGGTAAGCCTAAATAAGTTCATGAGTACTAATTTGCTTAACAAGTCAGGTTTCAGGACTCACTTTGTGTGCAATAATAGTGTTTACCATGATTTCTGAAGGACTACCTCATCTCTGCACCTCACACATACAGATAATTGTAAGGTCCCTCAGTCGAGCAGTGAATTTAAAACACAGATTCAACCACAAAGACCAGGGAGGTTTTCCAATGCCTCACAAAGGGCACCTATTGGTAAATGGGTAAAAATTTTAAAAAGCAGATATTGAACATCCCTTTGAGCATGGTGAAGTTATTAATTATACTTTGGATGGTGTATAAATACACACAGTAACTACAAAGTTGTTCCTAACTCAGTTGCTGGAGAGGAAGGAAACTGCTCAGGGATTTCACCATGAGTCCAACGGGGACTTTAAAACAGTTCCAGAGTTTAATGGCTGTGATAGGAGAAAACTGAGGATGGATCAACAACATTGTAGAAAAGAAGGAAGCCAATACAGAATAAAAGAGACAAGGCAGTAAGTCTTTAATTTGGGGAAAATACAACACATTACTGAGTATCACTCTACATATTCTCAACACAGTGGTGGCTGCATCATGTTATGGGTATGCTTGTAATCATTAAGGACCGGTGAGTTTTTCAGGATAAAAAATAAATGGAATGGAGCTAAGCACAGGCAAAACCCTAGATGTGGTCTAATTGCCACTACCCTGACCGACAGTCCCCTCACCCTATCACCAACCACATCCCCCTGTCCAATCCCCCTTCAGCAGAGGAGGGACTCCAGCTCCTTCACAACCTTTAAATACCCACACCTGTCACTAATCAGTGTGGCAGATCTTACCATTTCTGTTTGTAAGTGGTTTGCTACAAGACACCTTTTCTCTTGTAACCCTTTCCTTTGTGTATTTGGATGCTTATGACCAAGTAACCATCCCATCCTTACATCCTCAACCATGTTATCACCTGTCATCATTATCTTCACCAATTTAACTGAAATAATAAACCACAATCTCTAATGGGAACTGCACCACGCCCTAACTCAAACCAACAGTTACAGCAAGATACAGTCCTTTTACCAACACAACTCAGATCTGTTTTTACACTAGAGAAAAACCTGGTTCAGTCTGCTTTCCACCAGATACCAGGAGATGAATTCACCTTCCAGCAGGACAATAACCTAAAACACAAAACCAGATCCACACTGGGGTTGCTTACCAAGAAGACAGTGAATGTTCCTGAATGGCCGAGTTACAGTTATGACTTAAATCTACTTGAAAATCTCTGGCAAGACCTGAAAATAGTTGTCTAGCAATGATTAACAGCGCTTGAAGAATTCTGTAAAGAATACTAGGAAAATGTCCAGGTGTGGAACGCTCTTAGAGACTTACCCAGAAAGACTCACAGCTGTAATCGCTGCCAAAGGTGCTTCTACAAAGTATTGACTCAGGGGTGTGAATACTTATATAAATGAGATATTTCTGTATTTAATTTTCAATACATTTGCAAGCATTTCTAAAAACATGTTTTCACTTTGTCATTATGGGGTATTGTGTGTAGATGGGTGAGAAAAACAATCCATTTTATTGATTTTGAATTCAGGCTGTAACACAACAACATGTGGAAATAAGTCAAGTGGTATGAGTACTTTTTGAAGGCACTGTAACTGACCCAATGTTTTTGATCTTAGGATGTACATGTTGTTTAAGTTAGAGAGATGTCAAATGTAGGTTTGGCAAGGTATTCATCTGAGCACGACCCATCCTTTGCGATGTTAATAAAGACATTAATTGGATTTAAGCATTTGTCCGTTGTTTTCAATATCTTCATTATTATCACAACTCCAAACCCTTCCTTACAAAGATGGGTTCAAAATAATCTGAGTAAAATCCATCATTAAAAATACAAATGTTCAGCAAATCTTGCAAGTATTAAACAATTGATGCCTGACAAGCAAGGTTTACAATTGATAAATTAATTTATAGGGCAGCAGGTAGTGTAGCGGTTAAGAGCGTTGGGCCAGTAACCAAATGGTTGCTGGTTTGAATCCCGGAACCAACTTGGTGAAAAATCGACCGACGTGCCCTTGAGCAAAGCATTTAACCCTAATTGCTCCTGTAAGTTGCTCTGTATAAGTGTCTACTAAATGATGTAATATACATGTAACATATAACATGTAATATACAACAATTTTACAAAATGTGAAGCATAAAGAATATAATGTAAAGCACTGCATTTTGCTGTAATCACATCAGAAATATGGTAATAAGATGACTTCCTGATTTTATTCATCTTGGTTTGACTCCTATTACATAACACTAAGTAGTTTTAAACCGTCAAATAAAGGCTTTGTGAATAGGGTCAATACACCCGCCCTTCCTTTTTGTGCTCCTCTATGGCAGACGGAAGGATACAGAGAGCTCATTTCAATTAAACCCACATGGCAGTATTTACGCAGTAGTGTCAAAATGGTGCTGGGTCCTCTAAAAGTAGCAGGTAGGTCTTCCTTACAGACAGGTCAGTGCCATCCGGGATCCTTGGGATGTCCCTACCATAAAATGTAACCCTTACCCAACCTTAACCTTAACACTTACCTTAACCATAACCATTTTAAATGTCAACTTCAATGGACCAGGGATGTCCCAAGGATCCCAATTGCACAGACCCTTTCAGATAGATGTTTTGTTTTCACAGTGCCACTCCTTAGTGTGTACATGGGCAGTAGGTAAGTAAACAAAGATACTGGATAAACATAGGTGTGGTAGGTGTTATTGAATATGAACCACGGCCTGTCACGTCTTTATCCCAAGAACACAGATTTCTCCAGGCCATCCTCCACTTTAGTGTACTCCAGGTGGGCTTTGAAATATTTGCTCTCGTACCGGGGGCTGTTTCTGACATACTCCAAGTAGTCAGGGGTTCCAGGACAGATGACATTGTCTGCTAGCAGTATGGATCCTTTCCTCAGCAGCTGACACTCCTGACGAAAGATGCAAAGGAAGAAGGGAAGAATTGGCTGCTGTTCATTTTCATGCAAAGTAATACAGTACATGTACAGGGTAATTGCAGACATGTACAGCTGTTTTTTTACCTCTAGAAGTTTGATATCAGGCAGGTAGCGGTCTTTCCAGTGGTCCAAGAAGACAAAATCAAACGTTTTAATCCCAAATAGCTCCTGCATCTTGGGGATTAGATCTCCTGAGGCTCCTTCCACCAGACAAATCTGCCAAAACGTCATAGGAGTTTGAATAACATAAATATGATTGACTCTGCCTACTGTATACCTGTTTGGAATTCAGTCAACACACCAGAGCAATGTTTAAGCATACATGAAGATCACAATGTGTGTTCTATTGAATTCAGCCTGTCTGTCCATAGCACCCTCACCTTGTCCTGGAGCCCAGAATACTCAATGATCTGACGAGCCACAGCGGCATAATCTGGGTTGAACTCCAGGGTAATGAGCTTGGTGCCAGGGGGCAGCAGGCGGGCAATACGAACAGTGGAATAACCACAGTACGTACCCAGCTCCAGGGCAGTGGATGGACTGACCTCGCACACCACAGAGTCCAAGATGGCCCCTAAATACACAGACAGGACAATAATGTGACTAACATAACTACACAGTTCTTTGTGTAGTTTCCTAGGTAACATACGGCATATTACCACATACCAGTATATATTCAAAAGTAACCGGTTATTTGACTGCCTGTGCTTGTGGCATGTGCTTCTGGCACATGTGTGTGTGTCAAGTACCCCTCTATGCATGTGCAGTCATGCAGATGTCTTATTGACCCAGAGAAACAGTACATTCATGACTGAGCTGTGATAAGTCTTAAGGCTATTCTCTCACAAAACAAGATAGACTTGTAGAGGGAGGGAAGAATCCACAGGTCAACATTCAAGAGAGTGTGTAAGAACACACTGAGAGAGGAGGCAACCAGGAAATGCACGTGAAAGCAGAACACAAGGAGTACAATACCTTTCTCATCTCCCACATTCATGGCCCATTCAGAATGCCTGCAGAAGTAATCGATAGTAGAGATGACACTCTGAGGGTCTCCTTTGATTGCCTTCTTCTGAACTGCTCTCAGAAGACGCTGGGCATCAGAGGGAGAATGAGGGTTTGAGTGAGAAGAAACAAAGAACCAGACCAGAAGAAACTTCTGATATTAATAGAGGGGAAAGATGTTTTTTTTTAAAGAAGCTATGATATCTTCATCTTCTATCACTTTTCTGCATTAAACAACGAGTGAATGTAACTGAGTAAACATGAGTTCCAAAGGGTGAAAGGTCTGAGAGGTCACCTGGGGTCGGGTGGATCGGGTGACGATATTGAGCGCCCTCTCTACAATGGTGTCGTGCCAGAGCAGGGCCCACCATGCATTGTACTGCACAGCTGCAGGGATCAGCCAGGAGTACAGGGCATACAGAACAGCTGCTCCGCCACAGCACAAAGCCAGGAAAGACAGCAACATGCTGGGGAGGAAAAGACCAGACACACTGTTATAGGAGAGCACACTAGGGTACTGTTTCCCTATGTTTGTCCTCAGCAGGCCTCTGTAGCGACAACACAATAATAATATGTTGGTTCAACCTACAATTGTAAGGCAACTAGCTGCAATAGGATTGTGAGTTTGCTCAACATTTGAGAATATAGCTGAACCAACATACATTCTCAAGTTGAAATGTTCACTCAACTTTGAATTTTAAGTTGAGTGAACATACAATTCAACTTGAGAATTTGTTCAACCTTATTTGGATATTTCCCAGTTTAAAATTCAACTCTTTACATTACATACACTACCGGTCAAAAGTTTTAGAATACCTATTCATTCAAGGGTTTTTCTTTATTTTGACTACTTTCTACATTGTAGAATAATAGTGAAGACGTCAAAACTATGAAATAACACATGGAATCATGTAGTAACCAAAAAAGTGTTAAACAAATCAAAATATATTTTATATTTGAGATTCTTCAAACAGCCACCCTTTGCCTTGATGACAGCTTTGCACACTCTTGGCATTCTCTCAACTAGCTTCATGAGGTAGTCACCTGGAATACATTTAAATTAACAGGTGTACCTTCGTAAATGTTAATTTGTGGAATTTCTTTCCTTCCTAATGCGTTTGAGCCAATCAGTTGTGTTGTGACAAGGTAGGTGGTATACAGAAGACAGCCCTATTTGGTAAAAGACCAAGTCCACATTATGGCAAGAACAGCTCAAATAAGCAAAGAGAAATGACAGTCCATGATTACTTAAGACATGAAGGTCAGTCAATGTGGAAAATGTCAAGAACTTTTAAAGTTTCTTCAAGTGCAGTCGCAAAAACCATCAAGCGCTATGATGAAACTGGCTCTCATGAGGACCGCCACAGGAAAGGAATACGTTACCTCTGCTGCAGAGGATAGGTTCATTAGTTACCAGCCTCAGAAATTACAGCCCAAGTAAATGCTTCACAGAGTTTAAGTAACAGACACATCTCAACATCAACTTTTCAGAGAAGACTGTGAATCAGGCCTTCATGGTTGAATTGCTGCAAAGAAAACACTACTAAAGGACACCAATAAGAAGAGACTTGCTTGGGCCAAGAAACACGAGCAATGGACATTAGACTGGTGGAAATGTGTCCTTTGGTCCAACATGTATAGTTAAGATGAACAACATGCTAGTAAAGATTACTACAGTACTGTGCATGAAGATAATAGACAGTCTTATGAAGATAAACAGCCTCATGAATTATGAATAGCATAAATAAAACCCTATTGGCATTGAATGGTACTTCACTGGTGTTTGGTTAATATTTTTCAACTCCTCCTATGAATCCCGACAGTACACGACACATATAAAATCATAAATAATTTCTAATAACCCTCTGTAGACCCAATTAAATTGGGGCGACAGGTAGCCTAGTGGTTAGAGTGTTGGGCCAGTAACCGAAAGGTTGCTAGATCAAATCCTCAAGCTGACAAGGTAAAAATCTGTCGTTCTCCCCCTGGACAAGGCAGTTAACCCACTGTTCCTAGGCCGTCATTGTAACTAAAAATGTGTTCTTAACTGACTTGCCTAGTTAAATAAAGGTTAAATATGAAATAGAACTAAAATATAAATTTCAAATTAAACTACAGTGGGAAGAGCTGCTGGAAAGTAAGAAAAATGTGTAATGCACCACAGTCAGCACTTTCCTTGCATGTGAAGGAAATGGTGCAATTGTTTTGCTTGGTTCTAGATGTGCTGTTTCTGCACGTATTATGTGAAAACTGGCTTCAAGCCCAGGGTTAAGATCCGTGTCACAGTAAAGTGACAATAGGGTCATTCTTGAACTGCGGTGGTAAATGCTTGACTTTGACACCATGTAGAAACACTTTAAAATGACAAAAACATTACAAATAATACATTCTCCGTTTAATTGAACTGTTATTAAAAACATGTGTACGTCCTTTTTACTGCAACACATCTATTTGTATACACTGTAAAAACTACTGGGGGCTAGCAGGTTGGCTTGTCCCACTGGTAATGTGAAGAGGTGTGGTGACATATTTTGGGGATTTATATATATATATATATATATTTGGAAGGCTAGACAGTGAGGAAACATATTTAATATATTGTACATATCAATAAAAACAAAGAAGGCTATTAAAATACTTTTTTTACTAGTATGGTGTGTCCCTTGGTTTTATGTCATTAGTGTTACCACCTTAAAAATCACTGAATACAAAGATATGTAAGGACCTTGAGCATTCTCTCCGGTGGCAAACTATTACCTGAGGAGGGGTCTACAAAGAAAAGGATTAGCTAATCACACCCTTTTACTATGTCATAAATGTGAGGATTCCATTGGTCATTTGGTGAGTCTAGTGTCTCTTGGTGTTAGTCAATTTAAATGAAGGGAAATTACATTGTGATCAAAATGATTAATCATATCACTTCAGTAAATTATTTTTAAAGGATTGATGACCTTAGACTTGAGCATTTGTGGCATCCGTTTCAGAAAATCCTAATTGTCCTAAAATGTGTTTAAGGTGTTGCAATCATTTGTGTTATTACTCCAAAATTTAACAGATGTAAATCGAACTAGTAAGGAAATCAAATTGTGCTCCTATTAAAATATCAGGGGTTGGCCAATATAGAACAACAACACAACATGTTGACAAATTAGTCCCATTTACAACCCTCCCTAATTAGTAGGCAGCAATACACTTTGGACTGGAGTTTCCTTTCAGTTGTTGTTGAGGACTTAAGAGCCCACGACTTCAAAAGAACAATAGAGGTGCCTGAGAAATGTTCACACGGTGAATTAAAGACGCTATCATCCACTGGGCAAAAAACGGGTTGAATCAATGTTGTTTTCATGTCATTTCACAACAAAGAAATGTATCAACATAAAGGACATTTCGGGTTTTTTTCCCACCCAACTTTTAACCTAAATCCAATGACATGGGGACATTTGTTGTTGGTTTCACCTTGAATTCACGTTAGTTCACAAACAAATATTAATTGAAAATAGACGTTGAACTGAGCAGGTAGATGAGATAGCAGCAATAGCATAAGCAGTAGCAGACAGGCGGTGAATCTGTCAGCTGAGACAATATTAGTGTACACACAGATAATAAAGCATGTGATGATTTGATCCTAATCTCTTTGGGGAAGTCATGTTCAAGCTTCATTACATGGCCAAGTAAAAATATTTAGCTCTGCAAATTACCAAGAAAAAATATAGATTTCATGCAATATAAAATATATCTATATTTAATATATACATATGAATTTAAGTAATTCTACACTAACATATTATACATGTTCTCAGATGTTCTCCGAGAAGACGATCAAACTTGACTATCTAGAGGTAGTAAAAGTCGTAACAAGGTTTCCCTCTTATTTCAGGTCATGGCAAAGCACCACAAACAATACTGTTATTGTGGTGGGGGGAGTTTCAAGTTAACATTTTTCACATTTTCAAAACAGCAACACACACACACACACACACACAGAAAGCAATCTCACCATGGCTTTTCATGGAATTTAACACAACAAAGAAAGGACAGACAAACTGTTGAACATAATTTCCAATAGAGCCATATCTTACTTCCTGCTGATGTCTCCACGCTAAGAGCTGCTTCTCCACAACCTCTTATCCTTTGTTGCCTATTTCCCCTTTAAGTCCCTCACCACACTACGGGGCACGCTCCTCTCTCACTCTCTCTCACTCTCTCTCTTTCTCTCTTTCTCTCGCTCTGTACTCTCTCGCTATTACTCTCCCAGGCAGATTTGACGTGAGCTGAAAGGAATGTGCAGCTTTAGGTCAAACTGCAGAGCTTGGCTCAGTTGCACACACACACAGTGACATAGCATAAGCCCCAAAACACACCCACACAAAGAGAGAAAGGCTAATCAACAGCCAACTGGGCAGAGTTTTAAATCCCTCTTTAGCCAATCATGCAATAATCCTATCTCTCTCTTTCTTCCTCTTGCCATGCTCCTCTCTCTCTCATCCTATCTCTCTTTTTCTTCCCCTTGCCATGCTCCTGTCTCTCTCTTCCTATCCTATCTAGAGCTTTCTGCCCCTCCCCCTCTCTACCCTCCCCTTCTACAGTAATTCATATATTCTGTAAAATAGACCAAGAGAGAGCAGCAGGAGAACTACACCCTGTACGGACTGCATTTTGTCATACTCAGGATATGCCAGAATGGAAAGAGCTTGAATAACACTTCATTATTACAACAAAATTAGAAGAAAAGAAAAACTGTCTCGAAACATAAAATATGAAAACATGGTTAAAATAGAATCAATAATGTCAGTTCCATGTAAGTGTCCCTGGATTCTCTTTTAGAGACCACCGTACCCTGCCTGACCTTATGGGCCTCTACCAGGAGGGCCAGAGGGTGGAGAGGCACAGCCTCATTCTCTCTCTGTACCTGCCATCCGCAATCTCCATCACACTTGAACACAGATGCTCCCTCCCAGCTAGCACATCCCCACACACTGGAAAAACACACTGTTATTTTGTGAGATTGCCTCTAAAACATGATAGCACAACACATTCTACACTTGATAATAATCTCTATTTAACTAATATGCTGCATTGTAGTGCATTTTCACCTGTAATAAATAATAATACTGTCATTATCTGCAGCATAGAGAGATAAATCCAGGTTTTTCATAAAGATGCCGCATTACACATATCGGTAGGAAGAGAGGCAGCCTTATTGCTTGTGTGATATTGATACACACACACACACACACACGCACGCACACACACACACTCGCACGCACGCACGCACACACACACTCACACACACACACTCACGCACACGCACACACACACACATGCACGCTATTGATATTTTATTCTGAGCCTAGTCCAGGCTAAACAGTGACCTCTTGTGGCCAGTGGATGTATTATCCTATGATACTGCACTCCAGGTTGACATTTGCATGTTTACTTAGCTACTCGTCCCAGTGTTTTTCATTATTCCATTATTCTGATTAATAAACCATCTATAGCACTGTATTTTGCTGTTGTTCAGTCCACTGAATATATCAGTTGGAATGAGTTCTCAGCAACAACAAAAAATAAACATAAACTATAAAGCTATGTGCTCTATATAACTACAGCCCATTGCAGAGTACAGGACTTGCCAGGATTATAAGTAATACTGGACTGCTGAGCTCAACAGTCATGGTTGGTATGTTAGCCCTCGTCTTCCGGGGTCAAGGGTTTTCCACGTTTACGGTTTTCTGTCAAGTCTCTGTGGCATGTTTAGAGAGAAGTGCTGCAGGGATGTCTCTGCCTGGACAAGAACACAGGAGTGACTGACTGGACGTCACCATGGTTATTAAGATAACTTTTAGGTCTGTTTTCAAATCATAGGTTATTTCAGATTGAATGAGTAGAGTCAGGGAGTTTATTTTCTGTATTAACTTGTTTGAAACTGGCCCAGAGAATTTTTGGTCTGTGCTATCCGGGATCCTTGGGACATACCTACCCCATTGAAGTTGAAATTATAAGGCCATGAGCAAACAAGAAAATGCTAATCTAGTGACCGGGGACTTAAATGCAAGAAAACTGAAATCCGTTTTACCTCATTTCTACCAGCATGTCACATGTGCAACTGGAGGGAAAAAACTCTAGATCACCTTTACTCCACACACAGTGATGCGGACAAACCTCTCCCTTGCCCTCAATTGGCAAATTTGACCATCACTCTATCCTTCTAATTCCTGTTTACAAGCAAAAACTAAAAGAGGAAGTACCAGTGACGCGCTCAATACGGAAGTGGTCCAATGAAGCGGATGCTAAGCTACAGGAATGTTTCGCTAGCACAGACTGGAATATGGTCTGGGATTCATCTGACAGCATTGAGAAATATACCACATCAATCCCCGGCTTCATTGATAAGTGTATTGATGACTTCGTCCCCACAGTGATCGTACATACATATTCCAACCAAGAGCCATGGATTACAGGCAACATCCGCACTGAGCTAAAGGTTAGAGCTGCCGCTATCAAGGAGTGGGAAACTAATCCGGATGCTTATAAAAAATCCTGCAACGCCCTCCGATGAACCATCAAACAGGAAACGTGTCAATACAGGACTAAGATCGAATCCTACTACACTGGCTCTCAAGATCGTCGGATGTGGCAGGGCTTGCAAACTATAACGGATTACAAAGGGAAACCCAGCCATGAGCTGCCCAGTGACGCGAGCCTACCAGACCAGCTAAATGGTCGCTTCAAGGCAAGCAACACTGAATCATGCATATGTGCACCAGCTGTTCCGGACAACTGTGTGATCATGCCATCCAGAGCCGATGCGAGTAAGACCTTTAAACAGGTTAACATTCACAAGGCTGCAGGGCCAGATGGATTACCAGGATGCATACTCAGCGCATGAGCTGACCAGCTGGTAAGTTTCTTCACTGACATTTTCAACGTCTCCCTGACCCAGTCTTTAATACCTACATGTTTAAAGCAGACCACCATAGTCTGTGTGCCCAAGAACGCCAAGGGAACCTGTCGCCCTGTAACTATCGCCCTGTAGCACTCACAACTGTAGCCATGAAAGGCTTACATCAACACCCTCATCCCAGACAACATGGACCCACTCCAATTCGCATACCGCCCCAACAGATCCACATGTAACAGTATAGCTTCCGTCCCTCTCCTCGCCCCAACCTGGGCTCGAACCAGGGACCCTCTGCACACATCAACAACAGTCACCCACGAGTATCGTTACCTATCGCTCCACAAAAGCCGCAGCCCTTGCAGAGCAAGGGGAACCACTACTTCAAGGTCTCAAAGCGAGTGACGTCACCGATTGAAACGCTATTAGTGCGCACCACTGCTAACTAGCTAGCCATTTCACATCGGTTACACACAGATGAAGCAATCTCTATTGCACTTCACACTGCAATTTCCCACCTGGACAAAAGGAACACCTACGTGAGAATGCTTGACTACAGCTCAGCGTTCAACACACCAGTGGCCTCCAAGCTTATCACTAAGCTAAGGACCCTGGGACTGAACACCTCCCTCTGCAACTGGATCCTGGACTTCCTGATGGGCCGCCACAGGTGCTGAGGGTAGGCAACAACACATCCGCCACGCAAGACTCCAAACCCATTATTAAGTTTGCCAACAACGCAACGATGGCAGGCCTGATCACCGAGGTCAGATACCTGGCAGTATGGTGCCTCTCCCTCAACGTGAGCAAGACCATGGAGCTAATCATGGACTTCAGGAAACGGAGGGCCAATCACACCCCCATTCAGATCGACAGGGCTGTAGTGGAGCGGGTCGAGAACTTCAAGTTCCTTGGTGTTCACATCACTAAGAACCTATCATGGTCCAAAAACACCAATACAGTTGTGAAGAGAGAACGACCATGGCTATTCCCCCTCTGGAGGCTGAAAAGATTTAGCAATGGACCTCAGATCCTCAAAAAGTTCTAAACCTGCACCATCGAGAGCATCCTGACTAGTTGCATCACCGCTTTGTATGGCAACTGCTCGGCATCCAACCGCAAGGCGCTATAGAGGGTAGACCTCTATACCAGGCGGTGTTAGAGGAAGGCCCTAAAAATGGTAAAATACTCCAGCCACCGAAGTAATAGACTGTTCTCTCTGCTATTGCACGTTAAGCGGTACCGAAGCCCCAAGTCTAGGTCCAAAAGGCTCCTTAACAGCTTCTACTCCCAAGCCATAAGACTGCTGAACAGTTAATCAAATGGCTGCCCGGACTATTTGCATTGAACCCTTATTTTATTATAATACTTTTTTGAACTGACTCTCTTGCACAGGCTCAATGTATACTCAATGGACTCTAACCACACACATACCACACTGACACTCCAACACACACACCCTGCTGCTACTCTCTGTTTATTATCTATGCCAAGTCACTTTACCCATACCGACATGCACATATTACCTCAATTACCTTGTACTCCTACACATTGACTCTGGAACCAGTACCCCTTGTATACAGTCTCCTTATTGTTTTCATTTTTTATTTTATTTAAACAGGAAAGTCAGTTAAGAACAAATTCTTATTTAAAATGACAGCCTATCCCGGCCAAACACGGACGATGCTGGGCCAATTGTGCGCCGCCCTATGGGACTCCCAATCACAGCCAGTTAGGATACAGCCTGGATTCGAACCAGGGACTGTAGTGATGCCTCTTAGACCGCTGCACTACTCGGGCACTCAATGCTGTCTGTGTGGGTGGACCAATTCAGTTTGTCCGTGATGTGTACGCCAAGGAACTTAAAACTTACTACCCTTTCCACTACTGTCCCGTCGATGTGGATAGGGGGGTGCTCCCTCTGCTGTTTCCTGAAGTCCACAATCATCTCCTTAGTTTTGTTGACGTTGAGTGTGAGGTTATTTTCCTGACATCACACTCCGAGGGCCCTCACCTCCTCACTGTAGGCCTTCTCGTCGTTGTTGGTAATCAAGCCTACCACTGTAGTGTCGTCCGCAAACTTGATGATTGAGTTGGAGGCGTGCATGGCCACACAGTCGTGGGTGAACAGGGAGTACAGGAGAGGGCTCAGAACGCACCCTTGTGGGGCCCCAGTGTTGAGGATCAGCGGGGTGGAGATGTTGTTACCTACCCTCACCACCTGGGGGAGGCCTGTCAGGAAGTCCAGTACCCAGTTGCACAGGGCGGGGTCGAGACCCAGGGTCTCGAGCTTGATGACGAGTTTGGAGGGTACTATGGTGTTAAATGCTGAGCTGTGGTCAATGAACAGCATTCTCACATAGGTATTCCTTTTGTCCAGATGGGTTAGGGCAGTGTTCAGTGTGGTTGCGATTGCGATTGCGTCGTCTGTGGACCTATTGGGCCGGTAAGCAAATTGGAGTGGGTCTAGGGTGTCATGTAGGGTGGAGGTGATATGGTCCTTGACTAGTCTCTCAAAGCACTTCATGATGACGGAAGTGAGTGCTACGGGGCGGTAGTCGTTTAGCTCAGTTACTTTAGCTTTCTTGGGAACAGGAACAAGGGTGGCCCTCTTGAAGCATGTGGGAACAGCAGACTGGGATAAGGATTGATTGAATATGTCCGTAAACACACCCGGTAAGGGTTAAGGTTTGTGTTTAGGGCAGGCATGCCAAGGATCCCGGATAGCACTGACCGGGAATTTTTGCAATCAATCACCCAAGTTCTTCCATATTGAGATCATTATAATGAATTGATCAGTTATCTCCAGTGTTTGTTTATTTACAACATTGAAATTGTGCATGCTCCAATCCAATGCAGTTGTATCTGCTATACCTACCATTTAAAAGGTCTAGGTCTTCACAGGTTTAACGCTCATTTGAAACCCTATTTCCTGCGTCTTTTAGCGTTTTTACAGGTCAAAACATAGAAGTTCAGCAGATCTAAACATTTACGTCAATCCCCTATTCACAAAGAACGGTTTTTGCTCGTTCTTACCAGGGCCACATTCAGATGTCAAACGTTGTCGAACGTTGCAGACATAAATTAAATTAATAGAGCCGACATGAGTCCTTGTTTTACAAGCCATAGAAGCATATTTCTTCTATATATAACGTCTATCTGAATGTTCCAAAACGCTGTGTCCCGATGAATGCGCCCCTGCACTCAATATCCCCTGAGTGGGCCAAGGCAATGGTACAGTCCACAGTCTTAGCTTGTTGAATGGAATTTGGGTCATTCCACTGTAAGCTTTTCCTATTCTATTAGGGTAATATGAGGAATTTATATACATTTTGAATAGCTTCCATTGATAGAGACTTAGTTAAAAATACCCAGACATAACGGAAATAATAAAAACACTGTGGAATGTCACACGACCTGACTTGGGGCTGGTAAGCGAATGCGTAATTAACGGATCTCCACCTCTCCAATCAGCCGGAGTGAGTGACTCCAGAATCTATTCGCAGCTGCTCTACTACCCTCCGCATTTGGAACTGAACAGCTGCTAAAACGTTTGAACAATTTTTCAGAATGCGCACAGGGCATGCTGTCAGACAGGGGCGAACCGGTGCTGTATCTCAACCAGCAGAATAATGGCTGAGGACTATTGGGAGAGCACACTGGCTTTGGGATATTTTTGCTAAGATTACAAGGGCATACGGGATCTCGCGTCCTCGGGTAAGCGACAAAAGCAGTCTGTTCTTGTTGCGCAAAACGGTATTTACACCGGGTTGGTTAGCTAGAATACGAATTTAAAAAATGTTTTTGTCAATAGCTACGTTCCGCCGAAAATACTTGATAGCTTGTTGCAGCAACCACTGTTGATGTCAAAAGATCGGTTTACTGTACCTCCCACTTTTAAAGCTCTTCAATCACACGTATTACAATAATTCAACATTGTCTTTGTTGAAGAATAAAACATGTCCAAATGGCATGTCCGTGATCACCGCTTTCTAATCATTCTTAGACTTTGAATCGCTTTCATTCCAATGCATAATCATGCGTAAATGAAACATGTTGCGAGCTAGCTGTAGTTTAGCTAGGAAGGGCCGAGCTGTGCGCAGCCACTGACGCTAGCTTGATAGCTATAGCTAACTAACTAGATCATTTATTAACTTGTTAACGGCGATTACTTTTCTGTCGTGTACCATTGGTTTCTATTGCACACATTAGCTGAATGATTCTTGCATTATAGCTACGAAACCTCATAAAGCTAAACAGCTTAACCAGCTAAAGCTAGGTCACAAATCCTTATTTAGGATATCCCTTCAAAATGAATCGTGCGTACATAATGTGATGGACGTAACGCTACCGGGTATGTTCCTATCCTGGTCAGCTAGCTATAGTCAGTTTGTTTAGTTTTTGTCAGATGGGAACCCAGCAAACTTAAGGGTCTTTTGGGATGCCATTGGGGAGACCCTCTACACTGTGTGAATAGCTAATTTGTCTGCTTGCATGTAATTTCTAGTGTCTTGCTTGTTTTTGTCATGATTACCCCGGTTACATATGAGCTAAGGATGCACGACTAGCTGCTATGTTGTTGATTAACTGCAGTCACAAACCTCCAGGGTGCTAGTCACCTGCTGTTGACAACCTGGCATTGCCTTCAAAACGTCATCTTGATGTTGAGCTGTCCCATCAGTACCAGGCGGGCAGGCAGCACTGTCGGATTCGCATGGTCACACTGCTCCATGTCAACAAGGTTCATGATGCACCAGTTTTAAAAGTATGTGAACACAGACACATAGGGACAACTAGACCTATCTGAGAGGATGCCAGTGCACCCGGCCAGTTTCTGTGCTCGTGCTGTTGTTTTGTTTTATTTCTACAATTGTAAAGCGACTTTGGGTCCTTGAAAAGCGCTAGATCCCATTGAATTATTATCATCATTATTATTAAGGCCAGGCTTGCCTAAAAAATGATTTCTAAGCATTATTCAGACAGGCACTTTGTTTTATTTTATATTTAGCCTAACTGCACAGGACAAGTTAAGTTTAATGTTTCAAACACAAAGTAAATAGCCTCTTAAAATCAAATACCTTTTTGGAGTGTCTTCATCTAAGATTTCACTTCTACATTTCCCTGCAATGGATGCCAGAGGAGGAGAACCTTACTCCACTCTCACCATCCAAAGTATTCCAACTATTTCAAATGTTTTCTCTGTGAATCCTTTGTGAAAAATATGACTTAGTTTAGCTAATGGTCAATCAGTGACATACCCAATAGCCTTTCCAACAACAGTAGAACCACTTTAGATTGTTGAGATAATGATGACATTCTCAACATACCTCAGGGTCTTAGTATAAACAAAGAAATTCTTACACCAGGGCTATCTAAGCCCCATAAGATTACCCTGTCCGCCCTCCTGCTCACCCCATGCCTCCAAAGTCTACAGCACTAACACAACTGTCACCAGATAGCCTAGAAGTGCCCATTTTCTTCGGATGGACAGCGTTCAGAGTGCATACAGAAGAAGTCCCTTTTTAGGCCAATATGCAATTTAATGGGTCACCAAGCGTCTAGCCTTCAAAAGAGAAGCTTTGGAGCTGAAACTGTTGGGCATCGTCGTGCCAAATTGAGTCATTAGTCACAAGGCAAAAACATGGGCTTCTGGAGGTTTGGCACAACTTTAGTAGTCGGCCCAGTCCTGAATATCTCCCAGATGCTCAAGGGACTAACTGCTATTTTTTTCCATTGGTATTTAGTATTTGCTTTTTCAGTACTATTTGAAAGATAAGTTGAGATGTAGTTTCCAAGGTCATTGAACATGTCTGTTTTCTAGTGGTTTGCTTTATATTGCAATGCAGAGTGAAATCAATACATGTGCTGTGATGCCAGGGGAGAACGACTGTCCCTTATTATTGAAGCCACGGAAGTTTCAGTCCGACCGCGGTTCTGCAGGCATTGTTAGCAGAAAACAAGATTCTCCATTATAGTGAATGAAAAAATGCCAGTCTTTGTGGTCAGTCTTTGTTTAAATATACAGTACCAGTCAAAAGTTTGGACACACCTTCTCATTCAAGGGTCTTTATTTATTATTATTTTCTACATTGTAGAATAATAGTGAAGACATCACATCTATGAAATAACACATATGGAATCATGTAGTAACCAAATAAGTGTTAAAACAAATCAACATTTATTTTATATTTGAGATTCTTCAAAGTAGCCACCCTTTGCCTTGCTGACAGCTTTGCACACTCTTGGCATTCTCTCAACCAGCTTCATGAGGTAGTCACCTGGAATGCATTTCAATTAACAGGTGTACCTTGTTAAATGTTAATTTGTGGAATTTCTTTCTTAATGTGTTTGAGCCAATCAGTTGTGTTGTGACAAGGTAGAGGTGGTATACAGAAGATAGCCCTATCTGGTAAAAGACAAGTCCATATTATGGCAAGAACAGCTCAAACAAGCAGAGAGAAACAACCGTCCATCAGAACTTTTAAAGTTTCTTCAAGTGCAGTCGCAAAAACGATTTAAGAGCTATGATGAAACTGGCTCTCATGAGGACCGCCACAGGAAAGGAAGACCCAGAATTATCTGCTTCAGAGGATAAGTTAGAGTTAACTGCATACTAACAGACACACCTCAATATCAACTGTTCATTGAGACTATGTGAATCAGGTCTTCCTTTTCTGTGACGGTCAAATTGCTGCAAAGAAACCATTACTAAAGGACACCAATAAGAAGAGACTTGCTTGGGCCAAGAAAGACAAGCAATGGACATTAGACCTGTGGAAATCTGTCCTTTCATCTGATGATTCCAAATTTTATATTTTTGGTTCCAACCGCCGTGTCTTTGTGAGGTGCAGAGTAGGTTAACGGATGATCTCCGCATATGTGGTTCCCACCGTGAAGCATGAAGGAGGAGGTGTGGGGGTGCTTGCTGGTGATACTGTCTGTGATTTATTTACAATTCAAGGCACACTTAACCAGCATGGCTACCACAGCATTCTGCAGCGATACCATCCCTTCTGGTTTGTGCTTAGTCCCACTATCATTTGATTTTCAACAGGACAATGACCCAAAACACACCTCCAGGCTGGGTAGGGTTATTTGACTAAGAAGAAGAGTGATTGTGCTGCATCCACAATCACCTGGCCTCCACAATCACCCAACCTCAACCAAATTGGGATGAGTGGGATCGCAGAGTAAAGGAAAAGCTGCAAACAGTATGTGGGAAATCCTTCAAGGCTGTTGGAAAAGCATTCCAGGTGAAGCTGGTGGAGAGAATGCCAAGAGTGCATCAAGGCAAAGGGTGGCTACTTTGAAGAATTTCAAATGCAAAATATTTTTATTTGTCTTTCACTTTTTTTTGGTTACGACATAATTCCATGTGTTATTTCATAGTTTGGATGTTTTCACTATTTACAATGTAGAAAATAGTAAAAATTACCTAAAACCCTTGAATGAGTAGGTGCCCAAACTTTCTTTAAAAAAAAATTAAAATGTAAAATGTACTCCTTTTTCTCCCCAATTTCATGGTATCCAATTGTTTTTAGTAGCTACTATCTTGTCTCATCGCTACAACTCCGGTACGGGCTCGGGAGAGACGAAGGTTGAAAGTCATGCGTCCTCCGATACACAACCCAACCAAGCCGCACTGCTTCTTAACACAGCGCGCATCCAACCCGGAAGCCAGCCGCACCAATGTGTCGGAGGAAACACTGGAGGAAACGGAGGAAACACTGTGCCCCTGGAAACCTTGGTTAGCGTGCACTGCGCCCGGCCCGCCACAGGAGTCACTGGTGCGCGATGAGTCAAGGATATCCCTACCGGCCAAGCCCTCCCTAACCCAGACAACGCTGGGCCAATTGTGCGTCGCCCCACGGACCTCCCGGTCGCGACAGAGCCTGGGTACGAACCCAGAGTCTCTGGTGGCACAGCTGGTGCTGCAGTACTGCACCCTTAGCCACTGCGCCACCCGGGAGGCCCAGGTGCCCAAACGTTTGACTGGTACTGTATATATATTTTTAAGACTATCATGGTACCAGTAATTGCTTCTGAAACACCAGATGTATGTCCTCCTTCTGTCACACACAGAAGAAGTTACAAGGATAATTTAGTTGCTAATGGAAGCCTGCAGTACCCTGGTCAAGCTTCAACTTGAGTTACTCAATGAGAGGGGTCAGCATTGAGCTAACCTCAACGTAATTTCCAGGAGTAGCTCAAACTGCGCATGTTGTCTCAATTAATCGTTATCTTAACCGATTTTATTTGGCTTCAATGCGCTATTGAATCTTCACATAGGAAAGAATGGTTTCACGTGATCAATGGCTTTGTCCATTCATATATACAGTCTTTGTGTGATGCCCAGTATAGGCAAAGTCTGAATGATGAGAGCTCCCTTAATAGCAAAAGACTATCATTAGTGTCCAACCACTGAGTTCTCATCAGTTTTTCATCCAAATGAAGCAGCTTCTCTTCTCGAGGCCTAAACATTTCTCTTATTTGACTACTGAGGAGTGAATGACCTGTCATCCTTTGACTGTTGTAGAGGATAATGAATATGATGTGTCAATCTTTGTTAGTAGTTCCCCCTACAGGACAGGTTAACAACTGTTTAACAATGTGTTTGTTTGTTTGTTTGTCTGTCTGTGCCCTCAGAGAGCTTGAACTGTGGCTACCCCTCCGCCCTCTGCGTCTCGGCCCCCGCCCTCCACGTCTCGCCCCCCACCCTCCGCATCCCGCCCCCCGCTGCCCCCTCTGATGGACCGCATGAGGAAGATCAAGCGGCAGCTGTCCCTCACCCTGAGGGGGGGCAACAGTGGGGATAAGACCAGTGAGACCATCAGCCCTCAGGACACAGCGCACAGTCACAGTGACTCCGGTACAGTGGCTGATACAAAACAACACACACAATGACTCTGGTACAGTGACTGACACAAACCAACACAATGACTCCAGTAGAGGCTGACCCATACCACGTTACCTATACAATACAATACAATACAATACAATACAATACAATACAATACAATGACTCCAGTATAGGCTGACCCCTACCAAGTTACCTATACAATGACTCCAGTAGAGGCTGACCCCTACCAAGTTACAGTGGGGCAAAAAAGTATTTAGTCAGCCACCAATTGTGCAAGTTCTCCCACTTAAAAAGATGAGAGAGGCCTGTAATTTTCGTCATAGGTACACTTCAACTATGACAGACAAAATGAGAAAAAAAATCCAGAAAATCACATTGTAGGATTTTTAATGAATTTATTTGCAAATCATGGTGGAAAATAAGTATTTGGTCACCTACAAACAAGCAAGATTTCTGGCTCTCACAGAACTGTATCTTCTTCTTTAAGAGGCTCCTCTGTCCTCCACTCGTTACCTGTATTAATGGCACCTGTTTGAACTTGTTATCAGTATAAAAGACACCTGTCCACAACCTCAAACAGTCACACTCCAAACTCCACTATGGCCAAGACCAAAGAGCTGTCAAAGGACACCAGAAACAAAATATTAGACCTGCACCAGGCTGGGAAGACTGAATCTGCAATAGGTAAGCAGCTTGGTTTGAAGAAATCAACTGTGGGAGCAATTATTAGGAAATGGAAGACATACAAGACCACTGATAATCTCCCTCGATCTGGGGCTCCACGCAAGATCTCACCCCATGGGGTCAAAATGATCAAAAGAATGGTGAGCAAAAATCCCAGAACCACACGCGGGGACCTAGTGAATGACCTGCAGAGAGCTGGGACCAAAGTAACAAAGCCTACCATCAGCAAGGGCATTGAAGATGAAACGTGGTTGGGTCTTTCAGCATGACACAATGATCCCAAACACACCGCCAGGGCAATGAAGGAGTGGCTTCGTAAGAAGCATTTCAAGGTCCTGGAGTGGCCTAGCCAGTCTCCAGATTTCAACCCCATAGAGTTGAAAGTCCGTGTTGCCCAGCAACAGCCCCAAAACATCACTGCTCTAGAGGAGATCTGCATGGAGGAATGGGCCAAAATACCAGCAACAGTGTGTGAAAACCTTGTGAAGACTTACAGAAAACGTTTCACCTCTGTCATTGCCATCAAAGTGTATATAACAAAGTATTGAGAAACTTTTGTTATTGACCAAATACTTATTTTCCACCATAATTTGCAAATAAATTCATTAAAAATCCTACATTGTGATTTTCTGGATTTTTTTCTCTCTCATTTTGTCTGTCATAGTTGAAGTGTACCTATGATGAAAATTACAGGCCTCTCATCTTTTTAAGTGGGAGAACTTGCCCAATTGGTGGCTGACTAAATACTTTTTTTGCCCCACTGTACCTATACAATACAATGACTCCAGTATTTTTTTTTTTACCTTTATTTTACTAGGCAAGTCAGTTAAGAACCAATTCTTATTGTCAATGACAGCCTAGGAACAGTGGGTTAACTGCCTGTTCAGGGGCAGAACGACAGATACCTTGTCAGCTCGGGGAATTGAACTTGCAACCTTTTGGTTACTAGTCCAACGCTCTAACCACTAGGCTACCCTGCCGCCCCAGTATAGGCTGACCCCTACCAAGTTACCTATACAATACAATGACTCCAGTATAGGCTGACCACTACCAAGTTACCTATACCATACAACTGTAGGATACTTCACCCCTGAATGATTATACTGCAACAACCAATATGGCAGTATCTTTGACCAATTTGGCCTAATTGTCAAAGAAGTAATAACAAGTGAAACTGCAGACAGCTGTGTAGTTCAATGTGCAGAATATTTAGTTTAGTTTGGACCATCTTTATGCTCAAGGCGGGAGTTATTTTATCCTTCTTTTCATAATGGTGATATGAAAAACCAAAATGGTGCGATGAAAAGCTCTCAAATTTACTGATTCAACTGTTTTCTTACCAGAGACGTAATGTGTCATCTCCAAATGTTTACAACTGTACTCATACATATTTCAATTAGGTCTGCTGTAAAAGGTTACGTTTTCTTTCTTTCTTATACAAGCATGCCACACAATGACTGGGTGACCTGAAACCAATGATGACTCAGTATCATTTGTGGGAGTACTGTACATGCAACAGAGTAGTGTCACTCTTGTGCAAAGCTCTGCAGTGCAAACATTACACCCTTTTATGGCTTCTCTGCTACTTGGGATACATGGTTTAGGGTAGTGGTAGGTCTTACCTTACCATCACTCCACAGTGTGTGTTCCTAAATTCAATCTGGAGTGCTTAGAGTGCGCTCGTAAATTCATCAGTTATTCTGCGCTCTGGCACACTCGGACGAGAGTGCTCTGAAATTGGAGTAGATATAGCCAGAGTGAATTGACGAACGCACCCACAGATTCACACACAAAATAGGCCATAGCTACACTTTTCCAAATCCTATATGGCTCCACCCTGAAGGATCTGGTGATGATGGGGTGGGTGTTTGTGTGATAACGGTGCTTCTGGTTCCTGCTTGCTATTCTTAATTTAATCCGACGCATGTCTCTTCCAGCATGGCTCTCTGTGTTCTAATACTGGCTGTATTGATGCTGTCTCAGGAGGTTTCAATGAAACAACTTCAGTCTATTCTCCTCCACTTGACTCCCTGGTGGAAAAAAACTTAAGAATTTGTGCAATAAAACCAATCAACATTTTAAATTTAAAAAATCCATAGAAAAACTGTTTAGAATGGAAAATTAATTTGGCTTTGTGAAGTAATGAATAAAGTGCTGTTGCGTAATATAATTGACCATCAACTGTGTCCATAAGAGATTATTAGAGGCAGTAAGCATGGGCCACATCTGGCCTGTACAATGCAATGATACCAGTTCATGCAGCTCAGAAACTTCTCAGTAACCCTGTTACTAATACTGAAGGTTTTCCTTGTCAATTGACCCCATATTTTTTTGTCTTCCAGTGTGTATTAACCTCTTTTGGAAAGTGAATCGCATGCTCTGAAAGATGGACATTTGTACGTGTTTTCCCTGTTCATTTGGTTAATCCTTTAATTTCAAGTTACCGGCTATTTTCTTTCCTTACCTGTTTCTTCTCATCTTAACCACCATTACTCTGTTCTTCTCTACCAAATGTTACTGCTTACTTCTGTAACATTTCTACTTTTCTCCCCAATACTACATCTTCATCCATGACTTTAATTTGTTTTTCTGTTTGATTTGTCTCTTCCTTCTTTCTACACCCCTTCCCCCCTTTTGTTGTCCCGTCTTCATCCCAATCATGATCTGTTTCCTCTTTCGTTTTGCTTTGAACCCCTGTCCCCGATCATACCGTGCCCTGCCGTGCCCTGTGTCCCCCGTCCACCTCACAACCACCTCCACCTGCATTGTCCTTCGTGACTCCCACCCGTACCCCATTCCTCCCTCCTGTGTGTGTCTCCCCTGTGTCTCTGCCTCCCCACCCTTCTCTCTCCCAGAGACCATGTCAGTGCGGGGCAGTGGCACTGGCAGTTTGCGGGGTTCAGTGCGAGGCAGTGGTGGTGGAGGCTCGTTCAGCATGCACTCCCTGCTCCAGTCGTACGGCTCCGCCCTGCGCCGACCACACAGCCTGGGCCGCAGCCTCAGCTCCTATCTCAACCACACCACACGCCTGGGTACAAAACACTTGGCCCACACAGGGAAGGGGAATGTGTGTGTGTATCTGCTCTGGGAGTGTGTTTGTCACCTCTGGTTACAAGTGTGTGAGTGTGTATGTTAAGGGTGTGTCGTGTTATGACTGGTCATGTTATAGACTTACAGAGCCTTCAGAAAGTATTCACACCCCTTTGACTTATTCCACATTTTCTTGTTTCAGCCTGATTTCAAAATTGACTAAATATATATATTTTTTCTACACACAATACCCCATAATGACATAGTGAAAACATGTTTTCAAATGTGTTGAAAAGGAAATATCACATTTACATAAGTATTCACACACCTGAGTCAATACTTTATTGAATCACCTTTGGCATCGATTACAGCTTTCAGTCGTCTTCGGTATGTCTGTATCAGCTTCGCACATCTGGATTCTGGGATTTTCTCTCGTTCTTCCTTGCAGATTTTCTCAAGTTATGTTAAGTTAGGTGTGGAGCTGCAGTGAACAGCAATCTTCAAGTCTTTCTCCAGATTTTCAATGGGATTCAGGTCTGGGCTTTGGCTGGGCCCCTCAAGGACTTTCACATTCTTGTTTTGAAGCCATTCCAGCATTGCTTTGGTTGTATGCTTGGGGCCATTGTTCTGTTGGAACGTAAAATCTTCACCCCCTGTCTAAGGTCGTTTATACTCTGAAGCAGGTTCTCATCAAGGATTTGGCTCTATTTGGCTTCTTCTATCCTTACCAGTCTCCTAGTCCCTGCTGCTGAAAAGCATCCCCATAGCATGATGCTGCCACCACCATGCATCACGGTAGGGATGGTGTTAGATAGCACTTTTCATTCAGGTCAGAGTTACATTTTTGTTTCATCAGATCACAGCATCTTTTGCCGTATGATCTGTCTTTCACATGCCTTTTTGCAAACTCCAGGCGTGCTGTCATGTGCCTTTTCTCAGGAGTGGCTGCCGTCTGGTCACTCTCCCATGAAGCCCAGATTGGTGAAGTGCTGTAGAGACTTGTCCTTCTGGCAGGTTCTCCCGTCTCAGCCAAGGAACTCTGTAGTTCTGTCCGAGTGGTCATTGGGTTCTTGGTCATCTCCCTGACCAAGGCCCTTCTTGCCCAATGTCTCAGTTTGGTCAGACAGCCAGCTCTAGGTCTAGGTATTTACATCTTTTCTCAATGATGGAGACCACTGTGCTCTTGGAAACTTTCAACACTCTAGAAATTGTTTTATACCCTTCTCCAGATATTTTTTATTTAACTAGACAAGTCAGAACAAATTCTTATTTTCAATGACTGCCTAGGAACAGTGGGTTAACTGCCTGTTCAGGGGCAGAACGACAGATTTGTACCTTGTCAGCTCGGGGATTCGAACTTGCAACCAACGCTCTAACCACTAGGCTACCCTGCTGCCCCAATATATGCCTCATCACAATACTATCTTGGAGATCTATGGACCATTCCTTGGACTTCATGGTATAGTTTCTGCTCTGACATGCACTGTCAACTGTGGGACCTTATATAGACAGGTGTGTTACTTTCCAAATCCTGTCCAATCAATTGAATTTACCTCAGGTGGACTCCAATCATGTTGAAGAAACATCTCAAGGATGATCAATAGAAACAGGATGCACCTGAGCTCCATTTGGATTGTCATAGCAAAGGGGTGTGGCTACTTACTGAAATATTTATTTTACATACTGTATTTCATTTTTCAATATATTTGCAAACGTTTCACTTTGTCATTATGTGGTATTGTGTGTAGATGGGTAAAACATTTTATATTTAATCCATGGTGAATTCAGGCTGTAACGCAAGAAGATGGGTAAAACATTTTATATTTAATCCACGTTGAATTCTGGCTGTAACGCAACAAAATATGCAATAAGTCGAGGGGTATGAATACTTTCTGAAGACATTATATATGCCTGTTTTTTTGTCCTAATATGGGATTAAGTTAATTACATAATTTGAATACTGTTTGGAGAGTAGATTTTAAAAGCTGATAAGCACATCACACCAGTGCTGTATAACAAGTTAACAACAGTGAGCGAAACCTCTAATAGTTGTAGTGGGAGACAACAGCGAGAAAACAAAATGATAAGACATCAGCGAAGAATTGCTTTACCTCTCAAATCTTACTGTGATGGTACCGCATGCTCCCCTCCAGGTGCCTTTGAACCAATACGTTTCCCAGGAAGCAAACGTAGAATGAAAGTTAACAGACACAGGGCGAGTAAAACATTATTGTCAAAGGTAGTAAGATTATGATCGTTAGATTGCGATAGGACATTGAGAGCTGGTAACCCTAGCACTCTTCCATGTGGACCAGGAGTTGAGAGTGTTGCTGTGTGTTTGTACAGAGATAGTTCATGAAGATGTGAAGATCGGCTCTGATGGGGAGAGTGACCAGGTCTCGGCCACCTCTTCTGATGAAGTACACAGTCCTGTCAGGGTCCGCCTCAGGAACAACTCTGTACGCAAGATATCCACCGAGGTACACACACTCTCACACACACAGACTCACGCACTCACACTCTCTCTTATAACACTAGTAACACATGAGGTGTTTTATCCTAACTTCTCACCTTTAACCTCTAATCTTCAACCTCTTACCTTTTTATATTTTCTGTTAGGATATAAACAAGCGGTTGTCCTTGCCTGCGGACATCCGTCTCCCAGATGGCTACCTGGAGAAGTTCTGTCTGAACAGTCCTCTTTTTGACAAACCTCTGAGCCGGAGGCTAAGGAGAGTCTCCCTGGTAGGTTACTGCCCCCTACCTCTCTGTCCTCCTCTATGTCTCCCTGGTAGGTTACTGCCCCCTACCTCTCTGTCCTCCTCTATGTCTCCCTGGTAGGTTACTGCCCCCTCCCTCTCTGTCCTCCTCTATGTCTCCCTGGTAGGTTACTGCCCCCTCCCTCTCTGTCCTCCTCTATGTATCCCTGGTAGGTTACTGCCCCCTCCCTCTCTGTCCTCCTCTATGTATCCCTGGTAGGTTACTGCCCCCTCCCTCTCTGTCCTCCTCTATGTCTCCCTGCAGGTTACTGCCCCCTCCCTCTCTGTCCTCATGCTTTTTCCCTGAGCTTCTGTCCCTCTCTGTCCTCCTCTATGTCTCCCTGGTAAGTTACTGCCCCCTCCCTCTCTGTCATTTTAGTTCCCTGTATTTTCATGCCCCTCCCTCTCTGTTCTCCTCTATGTCTCCCTGGCTATTACTGTTCCTCCACCATTTTCTGTCCTCCTGATATTTATCCCTGGTCAGGTTACTGCCCCCTCCCTCTCTGTCATCTCTAATCCCTGAAGTGGTTACTGCCCCCTGAGATCTGACCTCCTTTGTATCATCTTCCTGGATAAAGCCAGCCCCTCCCTCTCTGTCATCCTCTATGTATCCCTGGTAGGTTACTGCCCCCTCCCTCTCTGTCCTCCTCTATGTCTCCCTGGTAGGTTACTGCCCCCTCCCTCTCTGTCCTCCTCTATGTATCCCTGGTAGGTTACTGCCCCCTCCCTCTCTGTCCTCCTCGTCCTCTGTCCTCATGCTCACTCTGTCTGGCCCATGCTTTTTTCATGAGCTGTCTTGTCCCTGTGTGTGTTGAGCTCGTAAGACTCTCCCTCTTGCATTTTAGTTCTTGTATTTTCATGTGCACTACAATTTAGTTCTCCCTTGCGGTTATGCCTTGCTATACTGTTCCTCCACCATTTTCTTTCATTGATATTTATTCAAGGTCAGAGCTTACACATTCACTGCCAGACATCTCAACAGAAGTGGTTGCACGTGTCCTGATGAGATTGACCTTCTTTGTATTATCTTCCTGGATAAAGCCAGTCTCGTAGTTCATCTTCCTGGATAAAGCCAGTCTCGTAGTTCATCTTCCTGGATAAAGCCAGTCTCGTAGTTTGTAACAATGTTCTGGAGTCTGTCTGTCTGTCATATTTGTGAATAACAAAGCATGTTCTCATTCTGTGATTTTACATGTGGTAAGACTTCTAGAATCGTCTAAAGATACAATGTGTTTTTTCTCTCAGTCCGAGATTGGCTTTGGGAAGCTGGAGACCTATGTGAAGCTGGATAAGCTAGGAGAGGTATGCTGTTACAAACATATACATTAACATTACCCTACCCCTTACTCATTGTTTATTTGCTCTTAACCTCTGCTGCCAAACATTTGTCCTGGCAGTGTTGAGGTTTTCTTCTGCCACTGTTCACATGTACTGTATGCACTGCTTTTATGATGTGCTCCTACTGTAGTCTGTCTGTAAGTATTATCTCTCTCCCAGGGAACCTATGTGCTCCTACTGTAGTCTGTCTGTAAGTATTATCTCTCTCCCAGGGAACCTATGTGCTCCTACTGTAGTCTGTCTGTAAGTATTATCTCTCTCCCAGGGAACCTATGTGCTCCTACTGTAGTCTGTCTGTAAGTATTATCTCTCTCCCAGGGAACCTATGTGCTCCTACTGTAGTCTGTCTGTAAGTATTATCTCTCTCCCAGGGAACCTATGCCACGGTATACAAAGGACGCAGCAAGCTGACTGACAACCTGGTGGCTCTGAAAGAGATCCGATTGGAGCATGAGGAGGGGGCTCCCTGCACTGCCATCAGAGAAGGTGAGACACCACACCACCACAGGGTGGGCACTGGGCATAGTGCCCAAACACCTTTGTGTCGGGTGGGCCTGAGCCTGGGCCGCCAGCTAAAAATAAAACCCAACAGGTTGGGAAGTGGAAACCAGAGCAAGCCAAGGGAGCACTGGCTATTTACAGGATTGACATCAGTCAACCACAGTTGCTGCTGCTGACCTCTGATATGGAAAGAGTTGAGGCATGTTGTATAAGTATATATTTTAAAATCATGCATTGGTTATCTCTCTCCCCCAGTGTCTCTGCTGAAGGATCTGAAACACGCGAACATAGTGACCCTCCATGACATCATCCACACGCAGAAGTCTCTCACGTTGGTGTTTGAGTACCTGGTGAGTCATCGTCCACACAGAAAGGAGGAGAAGCATAAGAGCATCTGACAGCGCGTCACACACACTGTTCATCTGTCGACTCCTTTACATTTTGAATGAAAACAAATCCAAATGAATTTGTTTGTGCCAGTGTCAAAGTTGTGTAAATGATTTGTGATTTGTCACGCAGGATAAAGACCTTAAGCAGTATCTGGAGGATTGTGGCAACTCTATCCACATGCACAATGTGAAGGTGAGGCACTCATCAGCCTACAATACCTTGATACATGATTTCCCTTACCTTCTTTAGCATGTATCATGAACCGGAATTCTATCATTCCAGTCCGATGTATACATCTACTTAACAGTAGATCAAATGGCACGGTGCCAATAGTTTTTAAACGTGTAGTTAGTGATTAGTAGGGTCTTCACTGGTGTCTTGTCGTTGCACATCGTCTCCCTATGGTTCTCTCACCTACAGTATACCTCTCATGTCTCTGTGTGTCCCTGTGTCTCTCTCACCTACAGTATACCTCTCATGTCTCAGTGTGTCCCTGTGTCTCTCTCACCTACAGTATACCTCTCATGTCTCAGTGTGTCCCTGTGTCTCTCTCACCTACAGTATACCTCTGTCTCAGTGTCTCAGTGTGTCCCTGTGTCTCTCTCACCTACAGTATACCTCTCATGTCTCAGTGTGTCCCTGTGTCTCTCTCACCTACAGTATACCTCTCATGTGTCAGTGTGTCCCTGTGTCTCTCTCACCTACAGTATACCTCTCATGTCTCAGTGTGTCCCTGTGTCTCTCTCACCTACAGTATACCTCTCATGTCTCAGTGTGTCCCTGTGTCTCTCACCTACAGTATACCTCTCATGTCTGTGTGTCAGTGTGTCCCTGTGTCTCTCTCACCTACAGTATACCTCTCATGTCTCAGTGTGTCCCTGTGTCTCTCTCACCTACAGTATACCTCTCATGTCTCAGTGTGTCCCTGTGTCTCTCTCACCTACAGTATACCTCTCATGTCTCAGTGTGTCCCTGTGTCTCTCTCACCTACAGTATACCTCTCATGTCTCAGTGTGTCCCTGTGTCTCTCTCACCTACAGTATACCTCTCATGTCTCAGTGTGTCCCTGTGTCTCTCTCACCTACAGTATACCTCTCATGTCTCAGTGTGTCCCTGTGTCTCTCTCACCTACAGTATACCTCTCATGTCTCAGTGTGTCCCTGTGTCTCTCTCACCTACAGTATACCTCTCATGTCTCAGTGTGTCCCTGTGTCTCTCTCACCTACAGTATACCTCTCATGTCTCAGTGTGTCCCTGTGTCTCTCTCACCTACAGTATACCTCTCATGTCTCAGTGTGTCCCTGTGTCTCAGTGTGTTCCTGTGTCTCAGTGTGTTCCTGTGTCTCAGTGTGTTCCTGTGTCTCAGTGTGTTCCTGTGTCTCAGTGTGTCCCTGTGTCTCAGTGTGTCCCTGTGTCCCTGTGTCTCAGTGTGTCCCTGTGTCTCAGTGTGTCTCAGTGTGTCCCAGTGTGTCCCTGTCACCTACTCAGTGTGTCCTCTCACCTCAGTGTGTCCCTGTGTCTCTCTCACCTACAGTATACCTCTCATGTCTCAGTGTGTCTCAGTGTGTCCCTGTGTCTCTCTCACCTACAGTATACCTCTCATGTCTCAGTGTGTCCCTGTGTCTCAGTGTGTCCCTGTGTCTCTCTCACCTACAGTATACCTCTCATGTCTCTGTGTGTCCCTGTGTCTCAGTGTGTTCGTCCCTGTGTCTCAGTGTGTCCCTCAGTGTGTCCCTGTGTCTCAGTGTGTCCCAGTGTGTCCCAGTGTGTCCCAGTGTGTCCCAGTGTGTCCCTGTGTGTCCCAGTGTGTCCCTGTGTGTCCCAGTGTGTCCCAGTGTGTCTGTGTGTCCCTGTGTGTCTCAGTGTGTCTCTCTCACCTACAGTATACCTCTCGTGTGTCTCTCTCACCTACAGTATACCTCTCATGTCTCAGTGTGTCCCTGTGTCTCAGTGTGTCCCTGTGTCTCTCTCACCTACAGTATACCTCTCATGTCTCAGTGTGTCCCTGTGTCTGTGTCCCTGTGTCTCAGTGTGTCCCTGTGTCCTCTGTGTCCTACAGTATACCTCTCATGTCTCCCTGTGTCTCAGTGTGTCCCTGTGTGTCCTCTGTCTCAGTATGTCCTCATGTCTCCCAGTGTGTCCCTGTGTCTGTGTGTCCCTGTGTCTCAGTGTGTCCCTGTGTGTCTCTCTCACCTACAGTATACCTCTCATGTCTCAGTGTGTCCCAGTGTGTCTCAGTGTGTCCCTGTGTGTCTCACCTGTGTCTCAGTGTGTCTCAGTGTGTCCCTGTGTCTGTGTGTCCCTGTGTCTCTCACCTGTGTCCCTCATGTCTCAGTGTGTCCCTGTGTCCCTGTGTGTCCCTGTGTCTCTCTCACCTACAGTATACCTCTCATGTCTCAGTGTGTCCCTGTGTCTCAGTGTGTCCCTGTGTCTCTCACCTACAGTATACCTCTCATGTCTCAGTGTGTCCCTGTGTCTGTGTGTCCCTGTGTCTCAGTGTATCCCTGTGTCCCTGTGTGTCCCTGTGTGTCCCTGTGTGTCTCAGTGTCTCCCTGTGTGTCTCAGTGTGTCCCTGTGTGTCTCTCTCACCTACAGTATACCTCTCATGTCTCAGTGTGTCCCTGTGTCTCAGTGTGTCCCTGTGTCTCTCTCACCTACAGTATACCTCTCATGTCTCTGTGTGTCCCTGTGTCTCTCTCACCTACAGTATACCTCTCATGTCTCAGTGTGTGTCCCTGTGTCTCACTCACCTACAGTATACCTCTCATGTCTGTGTGTCCCTGTGTCTCAGTGTGTCCCTGTGTCTCAGTGTGTCCCTGTGTCTCAGTGTGTCCCTGTGTCTCAGTGTGTCCCTGTGTCTCAGTGTATCCCTGTGTCTGTGTGTCCCTGTGTCTCAGTGTGTCCCTGTGTCTGTGTGTCTCCTGTGTCTGTGTGTCCCTGTGTCTCAGTGTGTCTCAGTGTGTCTCTGTGTGTCTCTGTGTGTCTCTGTGTGTCTCTGTGTGTCCCTGTGTGTCCCTGTGTGTCTCAGTGTGTCTCAGTGTGTCTCAGTGTGTCTCAGTGTGTCCCTGTGTGTCTCTGTGTGTCCCTGTGTCTCTGTGTCCCTCCCTGTGTCCTTGTGTCTCAGTGTGTCACCTGTGTGTCCTCTCGTGTGTCCCAGTGTGTCTCTCTCACCTCAGTATGTCTCATGTCTGTGTGTCACTGTGTGTCCCAGTGTGTCCCTGTGTGTCCTCAGTGTGTCTCTGTGTCCCTCCCTGTGTCCTGTGTCTCAGTGTGTCCTGTGTCCCTCCCTGTGTCCTTGTGTCTCTCTCACCTACAGTATACCTCTCGTGTGTCCCTGTGTCTCTCTCACCTACAGTATACCTCTCATGTCTGTGTGTCTGTGTGTCCCTGTGTCTCTCTCACCTACAGTATACCTCTCATGTCTCTGTGTGTCCCTGTGTCTCAGTGTGTCCCTGTGTCTCTCTCACCTACAGTATACCTCTCATGTCTCAGTGTGTCCCTGTGTCTCAGTGTGTCCCTGTGTCTGTGTGTCTCAGTGTGTCCCTGTGTCTCAGTGTGTCTCAGTGTGTCCCTGTGTCTCAGTGTGTCCCTGTGTCTCCCTGTGTCTGTGTGTCCCTGTGTCTCCCTGTGTCTGTGTGTCTCAGTGTGTCCCTGTGTGTCTCAGTGTGTCCCTGTGTGTCCCAGTGTGTCCCTGTGTGTCTCTGTGTGTCTCTGTGTGTCCCTGTGTCTCTGTGTCCCTCCCTGTGTCCCTGTGTCTCTCTCACCTACAGTATACCTCTCGTGTGTCCCTGTGTCTCTCTCACCTACAGTATACCTCTCATGTCTGTTTGTCCCTGTGTCTCAGTGTGTCCCTGTGTCTCTCTCACCTACAGTATACCTCTCATGTGTCCCTGTGTCTCCGTGTGTCCCTGTGTCTCCGTGTGTCCCTGTGTCTCCGTGTGTCCCTGTGTCCCAGTGTCTCAGTGTGTCCCTGTGTCTCTGGGTGGTCTGTGTCTCTGGGTGGTCTGTAGTATTGTCATGTCTTTGCAGACTTCTTATCTCATGTCTGTTACTGTGCCTCTCCTCCTCAGCTCTTCCTGTTCCAGCTGCTGCGCGGCCTCAACTACTGCCACCGCCGCAAAGTCCTCCACAGAGACCTCAAACCCCAGAACCTGCTCATCAACGACCGCGGAGAGCTCAAACTGGCTGACTTTGGTCAGTACCTCCAACTGTACAGACAGTCTTATCACCACACCTCAGAAGTCTCTGTGGAACCAGAGTGTTATCTGTCGTGCTTCAGTTTAACGTTCTCAATAATTGAGAGTAACGACTAAACGATGTGTTCAGAAAAAAAGAACATCCATCTTTTTGTTGGTAGTACGACAGAGTTTTGCCAGTGTAATAAGCCAATATGCCCCAAGAGCCTCCCCCACAAACTGTCATGTAAAAATGTTAAGCTACTTTCAAACGTTTTGTTGAATAGTGAATCATGCTTTTGTCTCAGGCCTGGCCCGGGCTAAGTCCATTCCCACCAAGACATACTCCAACGAGGTGGTGACGCTATGGTACCGTCCCCCAGACATCCTCCTAGGAAGCACTGACTACTCAACGCAGATAGATATGTGGTAAGAATAAACTATTGGTCTTAGCCAATCGGGTTGATATTGATGTTTCGTTATAACATTCTGTTCTAAAATGTCAGTGAAGTTGTTATAGTAACGTTATATTTTGACTCTGTAGGGGAGTGGGTTGTATCTTCTATGAGATGTCTACAGGCCGCCCCCTGTTTCCTGGTTCTACAGTGGAGGAGGAGCTGCACTTCATCTTTAAACTGCTAGGTGAGGCTGTACCCCCGTCACTGCCCAACTTGGTCCATGGTGTGGCCCTGCCCTTTTGAAGGAGAGGAGACGGGGAGAAATGCCTTTTGGCACCATTGAGACGGCTAAGGATATAAAACATCCCTTTTCAATGTCTTGAGAGTTGAAG
The DNA here is from genome assembly GCF_018296145.1 of Oncorhynchus tshawytscha. NCBI lineage: Eukaryota > Metazoa > Chordata > Actinopteri > Salmoniformes > Salmonidae > Oncorhynchus > Oncorhynchus tshawytscha. The sequence goes on along the minus strand of NC_056450.1, from coordinate 35,106,028 downwards.
CACTTGTTTGTGTCTGCTCCAGGTACACCCAATGAGACATCCTGGCCTGGAATCACCTCCAATGAGGAATTCATCTCATACAACTACCCCCGGTACAGAGCCGACTGTCTACGGAATCACACACCAAGGTGATGCAGTGCTCGGCACTGTGACTGTTTTATGACACGTTAGACCTGCTCGTTCAATGAGAGTTACCTTAATTTATTGTGTATTTGTTGTTTATTCCTAGACTGGACAATGAAGGAGTGGAACTGCTGTCCAAACTGCTGCAGGTGAGACCACCCCTGTGGCAACATTGTCGTCATTGACAAACTCCCATCTCACCTTTTTAGATAATCTTTCTGATCGTCCTGGAGGTGTTCGTTGCCATTAGCGACAGTAGAGTGAAGCTGTGTGTCCGTCTGTGTTTCAGTTTGAGGGAAAGAAGCGCATCTCAGCAGAGGAGGCCATGAGGCATCTATACTTCCACAGTCTGGGAGACCGAGTCATCACACTGCCTGACAGTGAGTTGGCCTTCACTCCTCCACACATGACTCACACACATTATTAACAGCAGTGTAGTCCCATGTCATTGGTAAATAATTGTATAATATGAACATATCCTCTCCTAGCTACATCAATATTTTCACTTCAAGACATTCAGCTGGAGAAGGAGCCCGGCTGTAGAAGCAGCTCCTTGTCTGACTCAGGTAAGTTCCTCTCTTTACAGTTGTATTTCATCCCATAAACGAAATGTCTTATTTTAATGTCCCAACTTCTTTGTACAAAATGTAAACTTAATGGCTACATCACTGTGTTCCAGAGCTCGTACAGGGATGCCTAAGGTTCCGGCACACCTTAGGTATATTCAGTTCACTTCCTTCTCTCATGAGGAGGCCGCGAACCATCCCCTCCTTTCCCCTCTGATGCACTTCAATGTGTCAGTCTATCATCCCATGGCTTTTAACAATGAATATGTAACCATTCTCAAAACACCTCCTTAGATTTTGAGGCTAGAAGAATATTGTATGTCAAGAGTACTGTACATTATATTGAGAACTTTACACTATGTCAAGACTACTTTACACTATGTCAAGACTACTTTACATTATGTCAAGACTACTTTACACTATGTCAAGACTACTTTACATTATGTCAAGACTACTTTACACTATGTCAAGACTACTTTACACTATGTCAAGACTACTTTACATTATGTCAAGACTACTTTACACTATGTCAAGACTACTTTACATTATGTCAAGACTACTTTACACGATACTTGACATTTATTTACATGTGTACATCCATACAGAGCACATTAGGTGGTCTTTACTTTCAATGGAAATTCCCACTGTTCATTGTAATACACACTCATACACAATAATGTAAAGAAAGGAGTAGCAAGAGCAGTGCTCTCAGATATTTAAGCATGCTAGGCGAGCTTTTTTATGCCAATTTTTTTGGGCTCATGAACATAGCCTCAGACATTTGTTAGAAATTAACACAAACAGCATGCATCACTGAACAGCACCTTGAATACAAGACTATCCTCGAACAAACACCAAGTCACATCACATCAACAGGGCTAGTGCACAGTACTCCACCTCTGAATGGTTATAGGTTTTATTTGCTAAAATAGCTGTTTCTGGTTGGTCCCTTGTTCTTCCTGGTTGTGTTTGATTTGTTGAAAACATGCCTGCCCTCTGCTCTGACTCAGGAGCATTCAGTCCCCTGGTCATTATACGTTGTAGTCAGCCCAGCTCAGGCCTGGTCATTATGCGTTGTAGTCAGCCCACCTCAGGCCTGGTCATTATGCGTTGTAGTCAGCCCAGCTCAGGCCTGGTGCGTTGTAGTCAGCCCACCTCAGGCCTGGTCATTATGCATTGTAGTGAGCCCACCTCAGGCCTGGTGCGTTGTAGTCAGCCCACCTCAGGCCTGGTCATTATGTGTTGTAGTCAGCCCACCTCAGGCCTGGTCATTATGCGTTGTAGTCAGCCCACCTCAGGCCTGGTCATTATGCGTTGTAGTCAGCCCACCTCAGGCCTGGTGCGTTGTAGTCAGCCCACCTCAGGCCTGGTCATTATGCATTGTAGTGAGCCCACCTCAGGCCTGGTGCGTTGTAGTCAGCCCACCTCAGGCCTGGTGCGTTGTAGTCAGCCCACCTCAGGCCTGGTCATTATGCGTTGTAGTCAGCCCACCTCAGGCCTGGTCATTATGCGTTGTAGTCAGCCCACCTTAGGCCTGGTCATTATACATTGTAGTCAGCCCAGCTCAGACCTGGTCATTATGCGTTGTAGTCAGCCCACCTCAGGCCTGGTCATTATGCGTTGTAGTCAGCCCACCTCAGGCCTGGTGCGTTGTAGTCAGCCCACGTCAGACCTGGTCATTATGCATTGTAGTCAGCCACACTGCTTCTTGACACACTGCTCTCTTAATCCGGAAGCCAGCCTCACCAATGTGTCGGAGGAAACACTGTCCAGCTGGCGGCCAAAATCAGCTTGCAGGCACTTGGCTCGCCACAAGGAGTCGCTAGAGAGCGATGGGACAAGGAAATCCCGGCCGGCAAAACCCTTCCCTAACCCGGACGACGCTGGGCCAATTGTGTGCTGGCTGTGACACAGCCTGGGATTGAACCCGGGTCTGTAGTGATGCCTTAGACCGCTGAGCCACTCGGGAGGCAATGCTGTCTTTTACTGAGGAAAACAATTCCTTTACCAAATGTAATAAAACACAGACTACTAAACCCCTGCTCAACAATGAAAATCAATATCCAAATTATGCCCAATACACATATGCAGTAAAAAATGTGAAGAGAAATCAATTGGCCTGTTGCTTACATAATCCAAATATCAGCCATGGATAAAATGTGTGTTGTTTTGTAACACAGTTATAATGAGAAATTCATGATTACATAATTTCCTGCATTAATTATTCATATGTCTTTCTGAGGGGCGTTCTGCTCTCTCACCCTAAACTCGTTCCTGTTATATGACAGAGGAAGGGTTAACCGTCCTGTAGATAACTCCTGATTTAGCCTGAGGAGTCAGGAGTGGGGTGATAATGAGAGGGTGGATCTCTGACTCATTCTCATTTACAACACTGCTGCTATTCTATCTACTTGAAGCTTATCAACAATGCGGAAGGGAAAAGTACAGTTTACTTCAACTATGTTTGACGTTAATATTGTGCAATACTCTGTATAGTTTTATCGTTTTTTTTACATGCAAAAAATGTACCACTTTCGGCCTCCCAGGACTTGATGTATTTGAGTTCAGAGTCATTTACATTTCTGCCCTTCCTGACACACCAAAGGGGAATGCTGATGTGACATATTGCCTGTAGGGACCTTACCCACTGAGTTGTCCTGTATGAAAGCCCTATGTTTGTTCCTTCTCTCTCTCTCTCTCTCTCGCTCTCGCTCTCGCTCTCTCTCTCTCTCTCTCTCTCTTTGGGCCAACGCCCTGATAGATCATTCAGCATGGTTACCAAACACATTCATCTGTTTCCACACTGAATTTGTATTGTGGGCCCTGTTTTGACAATGCGAAGTGAAAATACGGCACTAGTGTCAAATAATACCATAATGCTCCTGATATCTGTACTTGAATTTATTTTAAATATTTTTGTGACGTCCATGGAGGGCAGCGGTAATTAATGATGGTTTGGAATGTAATGATGCGGATACAAAACACACATTTGTGTTGAATTTTGACGCAAGTGCTACTTATTTCCGTTGTCAACGTATCACTGTGTGTGCTGTTTGTCTTCATACGGTATCTCCTTTGTCAGCAGCTCTCTTACCCCGATGGAACCTTCTCCCTCTGGTCTCTGTTCAAGTACCTGTGATGATGAGTGTTCCTCCTGGGATCTGTCTGTCACTCCTCTCACTGTCTCTCTCTCTCTCTCTCCTCACAGTGAACAGCATATCTCGACGACAGAGCCTGCTTTTCTGAGTGGAGTGAGAGAGAGACGGACGAACGAGAGGACGGGAAGCTGAGACATTTCCGTGTGCGATGAAGGGATACACATTCATCATCTTTATACCTTTTGAATTGTCATTGTTGGTCCATTTAGTGTTGAGAGAGGTTCACTAGCTGTTTACATGTAAGATGAGGCTGAGGAGGATACCTGTTTTTCTTCTGTGTTTGCTCTCAATATGCACTCTCTCCTCTATATAGAACAGTTTACTGTCACAGACACACTTTTACCATCACGTATACTGTAAATGCTGACAGGCAAAGAAAGCCTTACCATTTTTCCTTGTATAGCTAACTACTGTGATCTTTAGTTTACAGGCTGACATAATTGCAGCCCTGTATAATTAAATTTAGACATGTCAGGACATTCTTTGAATGCAATAATCATCACCCGTACATTTTAATGGATTTGGACCAAAGTTTTCGACTCACTTAAATTATGCACAATGCTATTGTAATACCCCTAGCTAGAACCTTTCTAAGTTTTATTGTATAATACCACAATGAAGGAATAATTTGAAAAATGACAAGGCTTGAATAAGTGATAAGTTGATTAGAGTTGTCTTCTAATTGAGGGGGGAATAATAATACGGTGAGGCTGTAGTGTCTCACCTTGGTCTTCCACACTCCCATTTCCACCACAGCAAGGTATTACAGTCTATCCCTCCCATTTCCACCACAGCAAGGTATTACAGTCTATCCCTCCCATTTCCACCACAGCAAGGTATTACAGTCTATCCCTCCCATTTCCACCACAGCAAGGTATTACAGTCTATCCCTCCCATTTCCACCACAGCAAGGTATTACAGTCTATCCTTCCCATCTCCATCAATCCAAGGTATTACAGTCTATCCCTCCCATTTCCATCAATCCAAGGCATTACAGTCTATCCCTCCCATTTCCATCAATCCAAGGCATTACAGTCTATCCCTCCCATTTCCATCAATCCAAGGCATTACAGTCTATCCCTCCCATTTCTACCACAGCAAGGTATTACAGTCTATCCCTCCCATTTCCACCACAGCAAGGTATTACAGTCTATCCCTCCCATTTCCATCAATCCAAGGTATTACAGTCTATCCCTCCCATTTCCATCAAGTAAGGCATTACAGTCTATCCCTCCCATTTCCATCAATCCAAGGCATTACAGTCTATCCCTCCCATTTCCATCAAGCAAGGTATTACAGTCTATCCCTCCCATTTCCATCAAGCAAGGTATTACAGTCTATCCCTCCCATTTCCATCAAGCAAGGTATTACAGTCTATCCCTCCCATTTCTACCACAGCAAGGTATTACAGTCTATCCCTCCCATTTCCACCACAGTAAGGTATTACAGTCTATCCCTCCCATTTCCATCAATCCAAGGTATTACAGTCTATCCTTCCCATTTCTATCAAGCAAGGTATTACAGTCTATCCCTCCCATTTCCATCAATCCAAGGTATTACAGTCTATCCCTCCCATCTCCATCAATCCAAGGTATTACAGTCCATCCCTCCCATCTCCATCAATCCAAGGTATTACAGTCTATCCCTCCCATTTCCATCAATCCAAGGTATTACAGTCTATCCCTCCCATTTCCACCACAGCAAGGTATTACAGTCTATCCCTCCCATTTCCACCACAGCAAGGTATTACAGTCTATCCCTCCCATTTCTACCACAGCAAGGTATTACAGTCTATCCCTCCCATTTCCAACACAGCAAGGTATTACAGTCTATCCCTCCCATTTCCATCAATCCAAGGCATTACAGTCTATCCTTCCCATCTCCATCAATCCAAGGCATTACAGTCTATCCCTCCCATCTCCATCAATCCAAGGTATTACAGTCTATCCCTCCCATTTCCATCAATCCAAGGTATTACAGTCTATCCCTCCCATTTCCACCACAGCAAGGTATTAGTCCATCCCTCCCATCTCCACCACAGCAAGGTATTACAGTCTATCCCTCCCATTTCCATCAATCCAAGGTATTACAGTCTATCCCTCCCATTTCCACCACAGCAAGGTATTACAGTCTATCCCTCCCATTTCTACCACAGCAAGGTATTAGTCTATCCCTCCCATTTCTACCACAGCAAGGTATTACAGTCTATCCCTCCCATTTCCACCACAGCAAGGTATTACAGTCTATCCCTCCCATTTCCACCACAGCAAGGTATTACAGTCTATCCCTCCCATTTCCACCACAGCAAGGTATTACAGTCTATCCCTCCCATTTCCATCAATCCAAGGTATTACAGTCTATCCCTCCCATTTCCATCAATCCAAGGTATTACAGTCTATCCCTCCCATTTCCACCACAGCAAGGTATTACAGTCTATCCCTCCCATTTCCACCACAGTAAGGTATTACAGTCTATCCCTCCCATTTCCATCAATCCAAGGTATTACAGTCTATCCCTCCCATTTCTACCACAGCAAGGTATTACAGTCTATCCCTCCCATCTCCATCAATCCAAGGTATTAGTCTATCCCTCCCATTTCTACCACAGCAAGGTATTACAGTCCATCCCTCCCATTTCCATCAATCCAAGGTATTACAGTCTATCCCTCCCATCTCCATCAATCCAAGGTATTACAGTCCATCCCTCCCATTTCCATCAATCCAAGGTATTAGTCTATCCCTCCCATCTCCATCAATCCAAGGTATTACAGTCTATCCCTCCCATTTCCACCACAGCAAGGTATTACAGTCTATCCCTCCCATCTCCACCAATCCAAGGTATTACAGTCTATCCCTCCCATCTCCATCAATCCAAGGTATTACAGTCCATCCCTCCCATTTCCATCAATCCAAGGTATTACAGTCTATCCCTCCCATCTCCATCAATCCAAGGTATTACAGTCTATCCCTCCCATCTCCACCACAGTAAGGTATTACAGTCTATCCCTCCCATTTCCACCACAGCAAGGTATTACAGTCTATCCCTCCCATTTCCATCAATCCAAGGTATTACAGTCTATCCCTCCCATTTCTACCACAGCAAGGTATTACAGTCTATCCCTCCCATTTCCACCACTCCAAGGTATTACAGTCTATCCCTCCCATTTCCATCAATCCAAGGTATTACAGTCTATCCCTCCCATTTCTACCACAGCAAGGTATTACAGTCTATCCCTCCCATTTCCATCAATCCAAGGTATTACAGTCTATCCCTCCCATCTCCGTAATCATTGAAGGGGGATATTAGTTTAGTACCAGGTAGATTAATCCCAACAGTGTCATGGTGGCATTTGGGGGAAATCCTCATGTTGTATTTATTTATTTATTTTCATAATGCTGTGCTTGGCTGATATGGTACAATGGTTTGAAAGAACAGCACTTCTGTTCTATTTTCACACAACGTTTTGCAGTTCTCTGAGGAATCCATAGCACTTACAGGAATTCTCCTCATTCTTGCAGGAATTCTGGAATTTGGGGAACCGTTGTACCAAAAACCTGGAGATGGCGTTCTCTTTATTGATTATATAGACATGCATCCAATACAAATTGAGCTTCCACAGTGAAACATCACAACCCTGATAGGTTTAATGACTCTTTAGGGCACAGGGTACAGTATTGTTGGGTATAATGTAATTGTGTTTACACATCTACCTGTTTGGAGTGAAAGAGACGGTCTGCAAATTTCCCCACTATGTACAGGGTGATGTGTGGTCATCATTCTGAGGAGAGTGAGAGAGTGCACCAGACACAGTGTCACTACTTTTACACCGCCTGCTGATGTAGTTAGCCCACCTATTAACCACGGCTGTTGTTCTAAAGCAGTGGTTCCCAACCTTTTACCCATGTACATTTTACCAGTAGGCCTATGGTCTCATGAGTCTTCTCAAGTACCCCCTGTGGATAGGCCAAGTTCCCCTGGTTGGGAACCACTGTTCTAAAGCACTTCAGTATGTGGAATCTGTGAAAACCAAAGTGAACATGCATAAAACTGTCATCTGAAATGTCTGGCTCGTCGTTTTGAATGGGGATAGATGATGTGTTTCAAACCTCAAATAACCAAAGTATACATTTTTGGATTGAGGCGGTAACTTGGAGAGAAATGCAGTTGGTTATGAATTCTCACCATCTCAACCATTGGGTTAGTTTGGTGGGTTGGGGTGTGATCCTAGCAGCGAGATGTTGTGAACTTAGTAAGTGTGAATGAGTGAGCGTGTGCTGTCTGTGTGTGTGTGTGTGTATGAGAGAGCCAGAGTGAGAGAGTCAGAGCAGAGGATATGTGTCGTGAAGCACGGCAATGTTATATTGTGGAAAAAGAATATGGTATGTTGTAAATAACCTTAGATTATTTTACGGAACCGAGCAGAGGACTGTGCAATGAGATGAGGATACTCTTCTCATTATGTCATTTTGAAGATAAGAATATAGTTTTCTTACGATGATCATTGATTATATTGTTATTGTGTTCTTATTCTTTTAATGAGAAAAGGTTTATTTGATCATAGAATACATAATCAGTGTAGATATTTGGATTTTATGTTTATCATTTGTTTTCTCTGATGGTGAAAGGGGCTCTTCCATATACGTTGTCAGAAGAAGCATGGATATGTTGCCATGGAAGGGCTAATAGGTTGGTCGTGAAGTCGCCACTTGTCCCATTTTATATTTCGCAATAACTGTTGTACTACGCAATAACAAGTTGTACAGTACGTGATCCCTGTCCAAATTTACCAGTGGATTGAATACTTTATATCTAACACAAAAACAATGAAGTCACAACTTTAAGTAGAACCAAAAAAAATACTGGAGACTGTTTTATTGCCCATTGTCACTTTTACAATTGGATTCAAATAGTGAGATTTTGATATCACTGTTGACAAAGCGCTTTGTTTTTTTTATTGAGCCAAGAAACAAGAAACTTCTTGTAATTTTCAGTATTGATAAAACTGTTTGACATTTCTTTATAAAGCAAAACAAGTTCAATTCTAAGGTGTAGTGTATGTGCCGAGGTTAAGACGATGTTCTTCAGTTGTCAAGGAGAGTTGGATTACAGATTGGACAATGCAATGAGACTTGGTTTTGAAGCAGCTTTACCATACAGCCCAGCATATCTAATGGGCATGTGATGTGTTGATGAGGTTGAAAAGGTATGAACATGTACTGTAAACTGGTGTGTGTGTGTGTGTGTGTACATATGTAGGTACTGTACTGTAAAACATACCATTTGAAAAGGAATCTAAACAAACACAAGCAATACATTTGGCAAATGTCTGATGCAGAAGCCTGCCAAACAAGTTGGTGCTCTGATAGCATTTAGGAATGGCATGTTATGCGGAGGCTACAGTACACAGCATTGTGATATGTTTTTCCTATAGTTGGTTGGGAAAACAGGTCCATATTCAGTAGGTATAACACTACAGGAAGTTGCAGATATAAATGGAATGTAGCCTATGGAGCAACCAACACATTAGACTGGCATTTTTCTCTGACACGTTCTTCATGGCTGCACATCTGAATATGTTTTAGATCTGTGTGTATATTGTATGAATATGTAAATGCTCAATATGTTTTGTTTGATTGGCTCCGTCCACTGTGTGTAAAAACTGGATTTGGATATTCAAAGCTCTTTGGATTGGGGCAATAGTTATTATTTTTCCCATCTGAGCAGCGGTTTGGAAAGGACTACAGTGTAAATTGTCAAGTGAAATACCATGCCATCATGTACCTGTGGTTATTATATCGGTGACACACTGAAATATCACACCATCATGAACCTGTGGTTATTATATCGGTGACACACTGAAATACCACGCCATCATGAACCTGTGGTTATTATATCGGTGACACACTGAAATATCACACCATCATGAACCTGTGGTTATTATATCGGTGACACACTGAAATATCACACCATCATGAACCTGTGGTTATTATATCGGTGACACACTGAAATACCTGCCATCATGAACCTGTGGTTATTATATCGGTGACACACTGAAATACCATGCCATCATGTACATGTACCTGTGGTTATTATATCGGTGACACACTGAAATACCACGCCATCATGAACCTGTGGTTATTATATCGGTGACACACTGAAATACCACGCCATCATGAACCTGTGGTTATTATATCGGTGACACACTGAAATACCACACCATCATGAACCTGTGGTTATTATATCGGTGACACACTGAAATACCACGCCATCATGAACCTGTGGTTATTATATCGGTGACACACTGAAATATCACACCATCATGAACCTGTGGTTATTATATCGGTGACACACTGAAATACCACGCCATCATGAACCTGTGGTTATTATATCGGTGACACACTGAAATACCACGCCATCATGAACCTGTGGTTATTATATCGGTGACACACTGAAATACCACGCCATCATGAACCTGTGGTTATTATATCGGTGACACACTGAAATACCACGCCATCATGAACCTGTGGTTATTATATCGGTGACACACTGAAATACCACGCCATCATGAACCTGTGGTTATTATATCGGTGACACACTGAAATACCACGCCATCATGAACCTGTGGTTATTATATCGGTGACACACTGAAATACCACGCCATCATGAACCTGTGGTTATCATATCGGTGACACACTGAAATACCACGCCATCATGAACCTGTGGTTATTATGATACCACGCCATCATGAACCTGTGGTTATTATATCGACACACTGAAATACCACGCCATCATGAACCTGTGGTTATTATATCAGTGACACACTGAAATACCACGCCATCATGAACCTGTGGTTATTATATCAGTGACACACTGAAATACCACGCCATCATGAACCTGTGGTTATTATATCAGTGACACACTGAAATACCACATGCCATCATGAACCTGTGGTTATTATATCAGTGACACACTGAAATACCACGCCATCATGAACCTGTGGTTATTATATCAGTGACACACTGAAATACCACGCCATCATGAACCTGTGGTTATTATATCAGTGACACACTGAAATACCACATGCCATCATGAACCTGTGGTTATTATATCAGTGACACACTGAAATGAAATACCACGCCATCATGAACCTGTGGTTATTATATCGGTGACACACTGAAATACCACGCCATCATGAACCTGTGGTTATCATATCGGTGACACAAATACCACGCCATCATGAAATATGAACCTGTGGTTATCATATCGGTGACACGCCCATCATGAACCTGTGGTTATCATATCGGTGACACACTGAAATACCACGCCATCATGAACCTGTGGTTATCATATCGGTGACACACTGAAATACCACGCCATCATGAACCTGTGGTTATCATATCAGTGACACACTGAAATACCACGCCATCATGAACCTGTGGTTATCATATCGGTGACACACTGAAATACCACGCCATCATGAACCTGTTATCATATCGGTGACACACTATCATATCGGTGACACACTGAAATACCACGCCATCATGAACCTGTGGTTATTATATCGGTGACACACTGAAATACCACGCCATCATGAACCTGTGGTTATTATATCGGTGACACACTGAAATACCACGCCATCATGAACCTGTGGTTATCATATCGGTGACACACTGAAATACCACAGATATCTGGCTGAGAGTTGAGCGCTCCCTTCTGGGTAGTGATACACAATCTTCCAGGACTTGTCAGATGGACTAGACACAGCAAAAAACAGAGCTTGGCACATTTGCTTTATGGAAGCAAAATCATTCACGCAAATGCTTTATTTTTTCACAACTACATCATGACAGTCACTGGCCAATGTAATGTTTGCTCCTGTATTTATCCACTCTTTTGAGTGTCTGAATCTTTTAATGTAACTGTACTGCAAACACTTATCTACAAATAATGCCTTTCGGAATAGTATTTTATGAATGTGATTGTCCTCCTGGGGTTTGATTTAGCCAAAGTTTCACTTCAATTAAATGGCCGTATAATGTTCTTCAGCACATCACGATTCTAGCTCACCCCAGTGAATTGGGAGGATTAAGACCATAATACTCTAGAGAGATTATTTTGATTCATTTAACACAACCTGAGGAACTTGGTTATATGAGCTGTTAGTATATTCCCCATTAAAGAAGAATTCATTTTAAAGGCAAAACATTTACAAACCACAATTTTGAACAGATGATTACAGCATTGGTTGTGTAATTCTCCTTTTATAAAACATATTTTGGTGATATAACGCTATGCTATATTGTCCGCATCTGTACATTTAAAATGTTATTACCTTTTGACTGGATTTATTAAGATATTTCATAGTCCTCTATCGGTTGATATACTGTTAATCAACAAACAAATGTGTACAACACAGCTATAAATGCACGCCTCAATGTGTATTGTAAAAGAGCTTTGCTTTTGGTTGCCATCAGCTTTTGCCTCAGTCCAATACCAAAGTTATCTGCAATATTGCATGATATGATTCTTCCGAACTTTGCTCAGAAGCTGTCAAATTGCTCTGTGTGTCTTTAAGTCAGCCATTTCCTTCCAAGTAACTGCAAACTATAAATTGCTTTATTGAGTCCACATACAGTGCTGTGAAAGTCTATGCCCCTTTCTGATTTTCTCTATTTTTGACATTGAATGTTACCAGAACTTCAACCAAAACTTGAGTGAAGAAATAACGCAACAATTACATATATTGTTTATTTAATAAACAAAGTTATGCAACACCCAATGCCCTGTGTAAAAAAGTAATTGCCCTCTTACACTCAATAACTGGGTGTGCCTCCTTTAGCTACATTGACTGCAACCAAACGCTTCATATAGTTGTTGATCAGTCTCTCACATCGCCGTGGAGGAATGTTGTCCCCCTCCTCCGTTGAGAACTGCTCTAACTCTGGCATTTGTTGATTTTCAAATATGAACTGCTCATTTCAGGTCCTGCCACAACATTTCAATCAGGATCAGGTCTGAACTTTGACTAGAACATTCTAAAACTTCAAATTTGTTGCTTTTCAACTATTCAGATCTAGACTTGTTTTGTGTATTTTGGATCATTGTCTTGCTGCATAACCCAGCTGTGCTTCAGCTTCAATTCACGGAAGGCTGGCCTGACATTCTCCTGATACAGAGCAGAATTTATGGTTCCTTCAATGATGGAAAGTCATCCAGGTCCTGAGGCAGCAAAGTATCCCCAAACCATCACACTACCACCATCATGCTTGACCACTGGTATGAGGTTCTTACTGTGGAATGCAGTGTTTGGTTTTCGGCAGACATAACGGGACCCATGTCGTCCAAAAAGTTCTACTTTTGAGTCATCTGTCCGTAGAGCATCTTGATGATCCTCCAGGTACTTATTTGGCAAACTTGAGTCAACTTTTTTGGAGGACATGGGTCCCATTATGTCTGGCGAAAACCAAACACTGCATTCCACAGTAAGAACCTCTTACCAACGGTCAAGCGTGGTGGTGGTGGTGGTGGTGGTAGTGTGATGGTTTGGGGATGCTTTGCTGCCTCAGGACCTGGATGACTTGTCATCATTAGAGGAATGATGCTCTGTATCAGAGAATTCTAGAATTCTACAGGAGAATGTCAGGCCATCCATCCGTAAGCTGAAGCGCAACTGGATCATGCAGCAAGACAATGATCCATAACACACAATCAAGTCTACATGAACATGGTTGAAAAGCAACACATTTTATGTTTTGGAACGGCCGAGTCAAAGTCCAGACCTAATCCTGATTGAGTTGTTGTGGCAGGACTTGGAACGAGCAGTTCATGCTTGAAAACCCACAAATGTTGCTGAGTTAAAGCAGTTCTGCATGGAAGAGTGGGCCAAAATTGCTCCACAGCGATGTGAGAGACTGATGACAACTGCATGAAGCGTTTTGTTACAATCATTGCAGCTAAAGGTGGCACAACCAGTTGTTGAGTGTGTACGGTGGCAATTACTTTTTTTACACAGAGGCATTGAGTGTTTCATAACTTTATTAAATAAGTATCAAATTGTTATTTGTGTACACAGGTTTTGGTTGAAAATCTGATAACATTCAATATCAAAAATATGCAAAAATGTAAAGAAATCATAAAAGGGGCTAATACTTTTTCACTGCACTGTACTTGTTACGATTTAAGTATGGAAAAGTATCTTGAATATATAAATGTTGTAAGATGTTAATTCTCTGTATTCAAAAATATATAGCTCAATAAAGTTGTACATTTCTCAAGATTGTTATCTGGTTTGTGGTGTTATTCAATATTGTGTATCACATTTAAATAAATGCTGGGCTCCCGAAAGGACTGAACTTATTTAATATATAAACAACTTTTGGAAAGCTCATATTCTGAGCTAGCCATTAAAAAAGTCCACCGATAATTGAGTCTGAACAACTCTTCAACTGAAACTGTCACACTCTAACCATTATTTGCGTTGTTTGTTTCTATGTTTTGGTTGGTCAGGGTGTGATATGAGTGGGCATTCTATGTTGCATGTCTAGTTAGTCTGTTCCTATGTGTTTTGGCCTGATATGATTCTCAATCAGAGGCAGGTGTTTGTCGTTGTCTCTGATTGGGAACCATATTTAGGTAGCCTGTGTTGTATTGTGGTTTGTGGGTTATTGTCTATGTGATGTTGCATGTTAGCACTCTGTTTCTATAGCGGTCACGTTCATCTAGTTAGTTTGTTTGTTTTAGTGTATTTCGTGTTTTTTCCCGTCTTCATTAAATCATGCTTCACACCACGCTGCGCTTTGGTCCGCTTCTTACGACGATCGTGACAGAAATAGAATATTTGAAAATATGACCTTGTAATCCTAAATCCGAACCATCAATTTAAACATGTTTATTTTCTTAACAGACTGTATTTAACACCAAGGAAACTTTTTTTACGATGAAATTGGCCCCAACTCCCAACAGTTCCCAGTGTCCCCTAAATCAGACACATTCCTTCATATGATGTGGGAGTGCCCTGCAGTTAAATGCTTCTGGGGCAAAGTTACAAAATTCAGTTTGAAGTACATACATTTTAAATATTCAATGCTTTTCATCTATAGTTACTTAACGATGATAACTCATTGAATCTCTCAATCAGTCAGAGCAGATTACTGCTGGCACCACCTCACTTTCTCCCATTTTGGGCGGCAGGGTAGCCTAGTGGTTAGAGCGTTGGACTAGTAACCGGAAGGTTGCAGGTTCAGGCTGTCATTGAAAATAAGAATTTGTTCTTAACTGACTTGCCTGGTTAAATAAAGGTAAAATAAAAAATGTAACCAGTGGATACAGTTACTATTAGAAGTTATAACAGAATTATCAACACCACTGCAGTCAGGTCAAGGTGCTATGAAGGAACAATTGAGCCCTGGACAAATATACTTGACTCTGTAAAGAACAATCTCAGCTAAAGCCCAACACATACAAACTTTAGACTTTTGTTATTTTCCTTGCTTTCAGGCCCACGGGAATGGGGTGGTACTGATCGTTGTGGGGGAGGGCGGGGGGAATGTAAGGGGAGACATGGGATGGATTGGTGGGCGCGGGACTGATACGCAACTTCAGTTGCTGGGTGGGGTGGGAGGCATGCTTTCTTCGGGTCGGGGAAGTGTGTGTGGGGGGTTATATTTGTGTGCATTTCTTTCATTGTTTTTTTTGTACATGTAACCCTCTGGAAAAATGTTTTAAACTCAATAAAAAGTTGGTAATTTTTTGGGGGTATATCTGATCAATCATGAGTTGGCTGGGAATCTTCACAGACCGGTTCACCTGCTGAACTTCTTTTTAGATACAATAAAACAATTTTACAGATACAGTTGATATATTCAAGATGAAGAGATTTTATCTTATAATAATATGTCCCAATCAATGATTTATAGTGAACAAAAATATAAACGCAACATGTAAAGTGTTGGTCCTATGTTTCATGAGTTGAAATAAAATATCTCAGAAATGTTCCATACTCACAAAAATCTTATTTCTCCCAAATTTTGTGCACAAATTTGTTTACATCCCTGTTAGTGAGCATTTCTCCTTTGCCAAATTAATCCACCTGACAGGAGTGACAAATTAAGAAGCTGATTAAACAGCATGATCATTACACAAATGTGCTGGGGACAATAAAAGGTCACTCTAAAATATGCAGTTTTTGTCAGACAACACAATGCTACAGGTGACTCAAGTTTTGAGGGAGTGTGCAATTGGCATACTGACTGCAGGAATGTCCACCAGAGCTGTTGCCAGAGAATGTAATGTTAATTTGTCTAACATAAGCCACCTCCAACTTCATTTTAGAGAATTTGGCAGTAAATCCAACTAGCCTCACAACCGCAGACCACGTGTAACCACGCCAGCCCAGGACCTCCACATCCGGCTTCTTCAACTGCGTTATCGTCTGAGGCCAACCACCCGGACAGCTGATGAAACTGGTATTGCACAACCAAATAATTTTGTCAGAAACCGTCTCAGTGAAGCTCATCTGCGTGTTCGTCATCCTCACCAGGGTCTTGACCTGACTGCAGTGGGCAAATGGGCACATGCTCACCTTTGATGGCCACTGGCACGTCGGCGAAGTGTGCTCTTCACGGATGAATCACAGTTTCTACTGTATTGGGCAGATGTGTGTATGGTGTTGTGTGGGCAAGCGGTTTGCTGAAGTCAACTATTTGACCTACTTCCGGCGCCGACAGAGATGGCCGCCTCGCTTCGCGTTCCTAGGAAACTATGCAGTTTTTTGTTTTTTTACGTGTTATTTCTTACACTAGTACCCCAGGTCATCTTAGGTTTCATTACATACAGCCGAGAAGAACTACTGAATATAAGATCAGCGTCAACTCACCATCAGTACGACCAAGAATATGTTTTTCCCGATGCGGATCCTGTGTTCTGCCTTACAACCAGTGTAACCGAGTGGATCACATGCAGCGACCAAAAAAAAAAACGACTCAGAAAAAGAGGGAAACGAAGCGGTCTTCTGGTCAGACTCCGGAGACGGGCACATCGTGCACCACTCCCTAGCATTCTTCTTGCCAATGTCCAGTCTCTTGACAACAAGGTTGATGAAATCCGAGCAAGGGTAGCATTCCAGAGGGACATCAGAGACTGTAACGTTCTCTGCTTCACGGAAACATGGCTAACTGGAGAGACGCAATCCGAAGCGGTGCAGCCAGCGGGTTTCTCCACGCATCGCGCCGACAGAAACAAACATCTTTCTGGTAAGAAGACGGGCGGGGGCGTATGCCTTATGACTAACGTGACATGGTGTGATGAAAGAAACATACAGGAACTCAAATCCTTCTGTTCACCTGATTTAGAAATCCTCACAATCAAATGTAGACCGCATTATCTACCAAGAGAATTCTCTTCGATTATAATCACAGCCGTATATATCCCCCAAGCAGACACATCGATGGCTCGGAACGAACTTTATTTAACTCTCTGCAAACTGGAAACGATTTATCCGGAGGCTGCATTCATTGTAGCTGGGGATTTTAACAAGGCTAATCTGAAAACAAGACTCCCTAAATTTTATCAGCATATCGATTGCGCAACCAGGGGTGGAAAGACCCTGGATCATTGTTACTCTAACTTCCGCGACGCATATAAGGCCCTGCCCCGCCCCCTTTCGGAAAAGCTGACCACGACTCCATTTTGTTGATCCCTGCCTACAGACAGAAACTAAAACAAGAAGCTCCCACGCTGAGGTCTGTCCAACGCTGGTCCGACCAAGCTGACTCCACACTCCAAGACTGCTTCCATCACGTGGACTGGGAGATGTTTCGTATTGCGTCAGACAACAACATTGACGAATACACTGATACGGTGTGCGAGTTCATTAGAACGTGCGTTGAAGATGTCGTTCCCATAGCAACGATTAAAACATTCCCTAACCAGAAACCGTGGATTGATGGCAGCATTCGTGTGAAACTGAAGGCACGAACCACTGCTTTTAATCAGGGCAAGGTGTCTGGTAACATGACTGAATACAAACAGTGCAGCTATTCCCTCCGCAAGGCTATCAAACAAGCTAAGCGCCAGTACAGAGACAAAGTAGAATCTCAATTCAACGGCTCAGACACAAGAGGCATGTGGCAGGGTCTACAGTCAATCACGGACTACAGGAAGAAACCCAGCCCAGTCACGGACCAGGATGTCTTGCTCCCAGGCAGACTAAATAACTTTTTAGCCCGCTTTGAGGACAATACAGTGCCACTGACACGGCCTGCAACGGAAACATGCGGTCTCTCCTTCACTGCAGCCATTTAAACGTGTTAACCCTCGCAAGGCTGCAGGCCCAGACGGCATCCCCAGCCGCGCCCTCAGAGCATGCGCAGACCAGCTGGCCGGTGTGTTTACGGACATATTCAATCAATCCCTATACCAGTCTGCTGTTCCCACATGCTTCAAGAGGGCCACCATTGTTCCTGTTCCCAAGAAAGCTAAGGTAACTGAGCTAAACGACTACCGCCCGTAGCACTCACATCCGTCATCATGAAGTGCTTTGAGAGACTAGTCAAGGACCATATCACCTCCACCCTACCTGACACCCTTGACCCACTCCAATTTGCTTACCGCCCAAATAGGTCCACAGACGATGCAATCTCAACCACACTGCACACTGCCCTAACCCATCTGGACAAGAGGAATACCTATGTGAGAATGCTGTTCATCGACTACAGCTCGGCATTCAACACCATAGTACCCTCCAAGCTCGTCATCAAGCTCGAGACCCTGGGTCTCGACCCCGCCCTGTGCAACTGGGTACTGGACTTCCTGACGGGCCGCCCCCAGGTGGTGAGGGTAGGCAACAACATCTCCTCCCCGCTGATCCTCAACACTGGGGCCCCACAAGGGTGCGTTCTGAGCCCTCTCCTGTACTCCCTGTTCACCCACGACTGCGTGGCCATGCACGCCTCCAACTCAATCATCAAGTTTGCGGACGACACAACAGTGGTAGGCTTGATTACCAACAACGACGAGACGGCCTACAGGGAGGAGGTGAGGGCCCTCGGAGTGTGGTGTCAGGAAAATAACCTCACACTCAACGTCAACAAAACTAAGGAGATGATTGTGGACTTCAGGAAACAGCAGAGGGAACACCCCCCATCCACATCGATGGAACAGTAGTGGAGAGGGTAGCAAGTTTTAAGTTCCTCGGCATACACATCACAGACAAACTGAATTGGTCCACTCACACAGACAGCATCGTGAGGAAGGCGCAGCAGCGCCTCTTCAACCTCAGGAGGCTGAAGAAATTCGGCTTGTCACCAAAAGCACTCACAAACTTCTACAGATGCACAATCGAGAGCATCCTGGCGGGCTGTATCACCGCCTGGTATGGCAACTGCACCGCCCTCAACCGTAAGGCTCTCCAGAGGGTAGTGAGGTCTGCACAACGCATCACCGGGGGCAAACTACCTGCCCTCCAGGACACCTACACCACCCGATGCTACAGGAAGGCCATAAAGATCATCAAGGACATCAACCACCCGAGCCACTGCCTGTTCACCCCGCTGTCATCCAGAAGGCGAGGTCAGTACAGGTGCATCAAAGCTGGGACCGAGAGACTGAAAAACAGCTTCTATCTCAAGGCCATCAGACTGTTAAACAGCCACCACTAACATTGAGTGGCTACTGCCAACACACTGTCAATGACACTGACTCTACTCCAGCCACTTTAATCATGGGAATTGATGGGAAATGATGTAAATATATCACTAGCCACTTTAAACAATGCTACCTTATATAATGTTACTTACCCTACATTGTTCATCTCATATGCATACGTTGATACTGTACTCTATATCATCGACTGCATCCTTATGTAATACATGTATCACTAGCCACTTTAACTATGCCACTTGGTTTACATACTTATCTCATATGTATATACTGTACTCGATATCATCTACTGTATCTTGCCTATGCTGCTCTGTACCATCACTCATTCATATATCCTTATGTACATATTCTTTATCCCCTTACACTGTGTATAAGACAGTAGTTTTTTTTGGAATTGTTAGTTAGATTACTTGCTTTTTATTACTGCATTGTCGGAACTAGAAGCACAAGCATTTCGCTACACTCGCATTAACATCTGCTAACCATGTGTATGTGACAAATAAAATTTGATTTGATTTGATTTGATTCATTGACCGTGTTTGGGATGATCTGGATCGACGTGTATGACAGAGTGTCCCAGTTCCCGTCAATATCCAGCAACTCCACATGGTCATTGAAGAGGAGAGGGACAACATTCCACAGGCCACAATCAACAGCTTGGTCAACTGTATGTGAAGGAGATGTGTTATGCTGCACACCAGATACTGACTGGGGGGAGGGGGGGATTTGTGACCAATAGATGCATGTTTGTATTCCCAGTCATGTGAAATCCATGTATTAGGACCTAATTAATGTATTACGAACTGTAGCTTTATATGAACTGTAACTCAGTAAAATCTTTGAAATTGTTGCAGGTTGCGTTTATATTTTTGTTCAATGTATATACAGTATACACTAGATGACTGACAGAGGGCGCTGTGTTGAAGCCACCGTGCCTCCATCTTGGCTCTATTGTAAAACATATTTTGG
The DNA here is from genome assembly GCF_018296145.1 of Oncorhynchus tshawytscha. NCBI lineage: Eukaryota > Metazoa > Chordata > Actinopteri > Salmoniformes > Salmonidae > Oncorhynchus > Oncorhynchus tshawytscha. Next base: position 35,085,555 of record NC_056450.1, on the reverse strand, counting down.
AAGTTATATAGAAATGCATTTATTAATCTCTACAAGCTTTTTTTGTCCAGGTTTATTATATTACAGGCCTCTTAATTCATACATTTAAATTATATTTTTATGTGAGCAAAAAATATATACAAACCTTTAACCTTAAGGTATACTATTTGGAGATGACTAATGTTATTTTCCCCACTACAACTATGTAAATATATATAATTTTGTCCATGGTTTATATGCATCATTTGTCCCAAAACAAAATTTGCCTCATCTATTCTGATGGTGGGGAATGATGTTCGATGACATCTGGGATCAATTTCGTTACCTTGCTTAAGCAAATTCGAATCACTCACTGGTCACTCGTCATGTAATGCCTGATTATTTTCAAAATGGAAGCGCAGAAGACTGCACGTGAACTTTTCACTGAAGCAGTGAGAGCAGTCCTAGAAACTTGGCCTGTTTTACAGGTAGGTGAATATCTCATATATCAAACACTATATATTCGAACACAGGCTCTAATGGTGTAATTATTCAATCGTAGATAGCAATAAGGACATTCATGGGCCGTGCTGATAGCTGGCTACTAAATGTAACTGCGTTAGCTAGCTGTAGTTGTTGGACTGTGCTGTTTGGTTAGCTAGCTCTATAGCGACAACGTTATAAGCATGTCAGCTTCCTAGAGATCTAATTAAGCAGTATACCGATGTTTGTAGTTACGTGTGTAACAAATAGTGTACAAACGTTGTTTTGCAGATCGCAGTTGATAATGGATTTGGAGGCGTGTACGGCCAACAGAAGGCAGATTGGATGGTGGATGTGGTCCAACAATATTTTCATGACAACGGTAACCTGACCCATGATTTCCATACATGGCCTAACGTTACCCAAATAGCTGTTGTATTATTATATACGTCGCATCTTCCTCTTTGCGTTACCGCACAACTGCTAGTATGAAGCACCCGTGTCTGCTCTGTTCAGGTTACTTGTTGACATGCTGAACAGTCCCAGGCAGACTTTCAGTTCAATCTAATTGAAACGTATTTGTTTACAGCAAACCTGCAGCCAGATGAAGTGGAGGACTACATAGCAGACCTTATGAACAATGAGTTTGATACAGTGGTGGATGATGGCAGTTTACCTCAGGTGCACATTTAGTTTTCAATCCAAACATTTAAAATGTCAACACACAATATTGGGGCTACCTGAAGGTCTGTTTCATTTTCAACTAATGTCAAAATGTCTCTAAATCAATGCTTTTTTTCATTGATCAGGTGGCACAGAAGGTTAGCCAGATCTTTACACAGTGTCAACAAGGAAAGCTTGCAGAGGTCAAAGATCAGATAGTCAAACTTAACAAGAGTGCAGAACGAGCCAAGGTCACACCTCAACCAAACGCTGAAGAGTGTAATGGCGATGAAACAGAGGTAAGGATTTTATTGGTATAAGATGTCAAATTGACTATTTGAATGCTAGTCAGTCGTGTCAATTCTGAAAAGGTTGTGATTGTGGCATTGTAAATCTTGTCATTGTAATCTAGTTCATGGAGTGTGGAGCAGCAACGTCAACAACCCCCCCGCGTAGATCGGCACCCAAACAGACAGATCAACCCCAGTCTCAAGAGGAAAACGATGGTTGGACGACAGTGGTGCGCAGGAAGTGACATTACTGTGGAAGTGCTGAGTGAATTAGGATTTTACTGCCTCCTAACACTGTCGCCGTTTTGTTTTATACGTGTCTCTCCGATGGTTCTGTCATATTGGGAGGACGGACATATGTTCTGATAAACCTGGACACGTAACCTATACCTCGAGTTCACTCTTATTAGGGCATCTGAGGAAGTGTCACTGTTTACAGGAATTTCATTGTTTTTGGTACATGGAAATCCAGTAGCGATTAAATAACCATCTATAGTGTATATATACACACACATCACTCACCTACAATGCCGAGGCAGGCCCCCACCCCTCTGAGGGGTTGGGTTAAATGCGGAAGATATCAGTTGAACAACTGACTAGGTATCCCCTTTCCAATAGTATGTATTACTGAGTAAGGGATAGAAAGCGTTCCTTTGCACTGATCCATGTTCTATTTTCATATGAAATTGATAGAGGTCTACCTGCTATAGTAGTCAGCAGTGCTAAATATAAAACTTAAAACAGCCAACTTAAGAATGGTGAATTTATTTAATGTACTTAATTCACCATCTCTTGGCCGCATGACAGTGGCATACAGTACTCTGAATCTGGTTTAAAGATTTATTCTGAAGAATACAGGTTGTAAGATATCTGGTCTTTCTTTCAGTCATGTTTAAACACATTTTATGTTCACAAAATAAGCATTCCACATACAGTTTGGCGACATGTATAAAACAAAGTGAAGGATTTTTTTTGTAGACTTTTTTTGTACACCTGGCATATCAAGGCACTATTTTAACAAATGTGACTCAGCACAATGAGAAGTAGATCATCCATTTTAAAACAAACTACAGATATCATATTCATCCCAACCATTTATAGAACCTGTAATGCTGCTTTAATAAATACAAAGAATCTGTAGATTTAGGTTACTGCTACTTATGTGCTCAGAGTAATGGTAACGTCAGTTTATATTAACTTTAGATAAATACTCAACGTTTCATTTAGAAAAGATCTCCATCTAGGCTGAGAATAACCACACTGACTTAGTGGTACAGTATGGACTCAGTGGTATACAGTAAAGGTTAGACGCATGGTAGTTGTGTTGTGGTGGTGGACAGTAGTCTACAAGTTGAGCCAGGGGTGCTGCAAACACTGAGCGGCAGTGGCTCTCTTCTCTGGTGTGACGTCCAGCATGGTGAGGAGGAAGTCACTGAACTGGGCCGCCTGCTCCAGTGGCCACTCATACTTCTCCAACAGCACCTCAAACAGACCCCATGGCTTCAGATTGGCTATGTGCCTCAGCTCACCTTCAGGAGGGAAAACAATACATTGTTCCAGTGAGCTAAACATTCAACCACAAAAATAGGGACATAGTCTCTCAGATCATCATTTTGGGTGCTGCAGAGTGGCGTAGCACTCTAAGGCACTGCATCTCAGTGCTAGCGTCAATACAGACCAGGCTGTATCACAACCGGATGTGATTGGGAGTTCCATAGGGTGGCGCACAATTGGGTTAGGGTTTAACTTCATTGTAAATAAGAATGGTTTCTTTAACTGCCTGTAACTTGCCGAGTTAGGATTTATTATTTATTAGGCACCATACAGATGTCAGCTTGTGCTAGTCATTTTGAGGATATTTCTGTCGACATCTGTTCTAGGAACACTGAAGGAAAATATATTGTGGTACATTCTAAGCAGATGAGTAATACGAGACAGGACATGCTACAGTACTACAATTCACATCTAAATCAGTCTGATATTTCTTGTTGACGCATTGCTCAACGAGGCATTTTTCTCTTGAACCACAGACAATTCTGTGACATAACTTTTACATACAGTACAAAACCATTACGGATACATTTGACTTTTTTTGCACCCATTTTACTGTCAGACTTACCTCGCCTGTCAAAGTATTCTCGTGAATATCTCCCAGACAGAGCAAAAGGGGGCGGAATGGCTCCCATTAACTCAATGATGTGTGCAATGTGATCTGAGAGAACAAAAGAGAGCATTACGTCCCTGTTAAATTCTCATTAAAATAACTCACTATGTAACAATTTACAAATGAATGGCTTCCTGTTCTGTGTGGAATCAGAAATTGTCTAGCTCGAACAGCTGATTTACATACAAGCATGAAACATACAAAACCTCTCCTTGTGGACGTCCAGATCAGGTATTTCACAATTTTGTTGTAGTCCTGAACAAGCTCACCTGATTCACCTAGTAAGGGCTTTTTGATAAGTTGCCTATTGGAATCAGGTGTGCTAGCCCTGGAATAGATCGAATGGCTGGCATCCCCGGTTAAGAGGTTTGAGAACCACAGGCCTAGACGATACAAGGAGAGTACAGATCCCTCAAACTCAACTGTGGACCTCGAAGCCAGTTCCACTGCATTGTTCCCGTCTAAAATCAGGGATTGATTTAGACCTGGGACACCAGGTGGGTGCAACAAATTATCAGAGATAGAGATGCTCACTTAGAAATTCTTGTTTTGAAAGAAAAAAGTCATTTTGTCCATTAAAATATCAGAAAGTTTAATTAAATAGTACCATCAAAACACCAGTCTCAACGTCAACAGTGAAGAAGCGACTCCTGGATGCTGGCCTTCTAGGCAGAGTGGCAAAGAAAGTCATCTCTCAGACTGGCCAATAAAAAGAAAAAATATGGGCGAAAGAACAGACACTGGACAGACTAAATCTGCCTTGAAGGCCAGCATCCCGGAGTCGCCTCTTCACTGTTGATGTTGAGACTGGTGTTTTGAGGGTACTATTTAATGAAGCTGTCAGTTGAGAACTTGTGAGACGTCTGTTTCTCAAACTAGACACTAATGTACTGGTCCTCTTGCTCAGTTGTGCACCGGGGCCTCCCATTCCTCTTTCTATTCTGGTTAGAGACAGTTTCCTGGCAATTTCTAGCATGGAATAGCCTTCATAGAATTGAATAGCCTTAATTTCTCAGTACAAGAATAGGCTGAAGAGTTTCAGATACTCAACTAGTCTAAAGGCCTGTTTTATTGCTTCTTTAATCAGAACAGTTTTCAGCTGTGCTAATAATTGCAAAAGGGTTTTCTAATGATCAATTAGCCTTTTAAAAATGATAAACTTGGATTAGCTAACATAACATGCCATTGGAACACGAGTGATGGTTGCTGATAAATGTAGATATTCCATTAAATCAGCCATTTACAACATTAACGTCTACATTGTATTTCTGATCAATTTGATGTTATTTTAAAATGGACAAAAATACTTTTTCTTAAAAAAATAAAGACATTTAGTGACCACAAACTTAAAAAAACAAAAACAAAACATGGGGTATTGGAAATGATGTAGACAATTACATTGATGGAAGCAACAATCTGCAATTTTAAAGAGAATCCACCCTTTTATTATTATTGGAATACCCCTGGTACAGACCTTCATCTCTAGTGTAGTCCTCTCCTGAGTGGGGCTCGAACAGGTAGTCCCCTGTAGCCAACTCAAACGCCTGCAACAAAAGTGTCACGCTGATCAAAAATACAATCCACAGAAGGGCAACGTTACAGTGGGAGATCTGAGACGAAACAGGACACATACATAGGATGATGTGAAGGTGGTGGTGGTTTGAGTGGTCCCGTCACGGTTTCCTAGCTTACCATGCAGGCTACACTCCAGATGTCTGCTGGAGTGCCGTATTCTGCCCCTATCAACACCTCCAGGGCACGGTACTGACGTGTCTGGATGTCTTCTGTGAAGTGTTTGTGCTGGGGAAGTAGAGGGGGGGGGGGCTGATAAACACCATGCTGTTCTGTGCCATCTCCACACATCACAAGAAAACAGCTCCAAGTCCAGGTTATCATGAGAACCGAACATACAGAGCTTGTTATTCCCGCTGAAAACAGTCACTTACCACCCAACAGGCATTTCCCAGGTCTGCTATCTTAATGCGTATTTTGTCAGCATTCTGTGGTTCCAGGGGATTGACCAGGAAATCTGCTGCACTGAACACTAGAGTGACACAGACATACAATTTAGCTCATAATCACAACTACCTCACCATCTAAATACAGAGAACAGTAAAGCAACTGCATGCTGGTGCCAGATATACACAGGGCAACAGAAGTGACAGACAGGATCACAGACGAGAGAGATGCCTAGTGAGATACTGACTGCTGGGGGACAGTCCGGAGCGTTGGCTGTCTCTCCCGGTGGAGTAGCCTGACAGGGTAGACAGTGCTGACTCAGACGTGGCTGACAGTATGGAGCCAGCCGACATCCCTGACATCCCAGAGCCAGGGCTGCAGAAACGCATGGGGTTGTGGCCGTTCCAACCCTCCTCGATCCACAACGAGCCAGACTCCGGGTTGGCCTTGGTGTTAGCCGTGGACGAGACGTGGGTGTAGCAGTTCCCGTTTTCATTCCCCTTCACCACAGAGGAGTCTGGCAGAAGAAATGGTATCAACATATGGATTTAATACAGAAACTCAACCAGGAAATACAGCTGCTACCAAATCACTGTTATGAAGGGATTGGCATTGCAGTGTCACTAGTAGAGGTGAACCACTCACTGTTGGCGTTCCTCTCTGGGTCCCCAGCGTCGTCGTCCTGTCCGCAGGGGGTGCGTAGAGGGTTGGAAGGGTCTGGTGGAGAAGTCCCGTCCAGATCCTCCATCTTCTGAAGGTCCACCAGTCTCTCCTCCAGCAGACGCTGCTGCCTCTTGGCCTTCCTCTTCAGCTTCTTCTTCTTGTTCTTGGTCACCTTGCCGTTCTAGACACACAGATGGACATAGAGAGAGAGATACAGGGTTAGGCCAGGACGTCTGGAGCTTTCCCAATCATGATGCCAGCCTGACTGACCATGTGATGCTCCCTGACACAGATGACTCCAGGGCACAGGACCAGAGGGTCCAACACAGAGAGTACATGCCCGGCAGAAAAATAGCAGAGTGTGCAGAAAGGAAGTACCAAACGGAGAAATATTCAGTGTTAGCCCGTCTTCAGTCTCTCTCACACAACAAGTCTTCCTCAGACAGGTGAGCTTTAATACGTTGTAGTAATATTATGGAGTTCAGATGGCGTTAATAACTGTATCTATCTACAATGGGGCTCAATTACATTTCACATGATTACTTTTGATTCTAATCCTCATTTCCATGGCAGAATCACTGCCCTACAACAAACAGAGTTTTGATTGCAAGTAAAACTTGTGGGCACTTAGGAAGCAGACTAAACATGATCCCACCGCAACCTCTCTATATCCTGCTAGCTAGATGACCATGCTATTCTGAGCTCCAGCATGTTACCGTTGACAGTTCTCCAGTAGGTCTCTTACAGAAAGTCCATCCCATTTGACAGTATCCCTCAAAGCTGACCTGGTGAACTCATGCGCCCACGGCTGTCTGAACAGGCTTTGGCTCAGTGGGTTAGCTAGCTTTGCGGTGATCTGCTGAGGCAGCTAACGTGAGCCACGCCTGGAATTTGAGGAAGGGCCAACTGTACCACAAGGGATCAGATGGCATTCTGTTTTCCAACTGAATAACAGTGCTACGGCTTTAAACTTCCCCAGCCATGGCGGGGGGGCACAACAGCACACGCTCCAGTTCAAAAGTCCTTGAGGTTGTTTATACCACTGCATATACTGTAGTCTACTTGTTAATGGATTTGGTATGAAATGCTGTCTACGCTACAGGAATACATCAAAGTATGGTGCTCTAAGTGCCAAATGCCAATTGTGATCATTCATGAGGCCTGTTTGCATTGTTCAAAACAAACATTCTAAGAACTGCATACAGTGGGCTAGACGCCTTCCTGGTACTGGGGGTAATATTGCAGAGAAACAGGTTGTTTTCACCTGCCGTGATGAACATTTCCTATTTCAAATACCAATTTTTAAAAGTACTCAAATTAGATCCATATGAAAGGAGGGCAGCTGTAAAGAGGGAGCCTATCGGCTAAAACTGTATCAAGTCAAAGTGCTGACACTTCCTCACATCAACAAAAAAAAATGGTGTGAAAACCCTACAAACCCAATAAAGAAACTGGGTAAATGATTAGGTTCTTTGTTGGACAGCAACAGGAGGCTGAAACGATGCTTACATAGAAACCACAAGTCAGCCATGGGGCAAAGCATTGTCCGGTGACAAGGTATTACTGTGAAGTGTCTGACTGTGACGATTCAGTCACCAAGACCCCATTCCCTCTCCTTGATTTTTTACATGTCATTTAGAAAGCCAACTACTGTTTTGACATGCAGAGACAGATGATACACTACCTGAGTAGGAGACGAACCACTAAAGACACACACACACCAAACATCACAACGCCAGAAAATCATCGTTAGGCAACATGATCACATCACACAAAAGCTGAGGTGAGTTATGATCAATGTTAAAGCACTATTCACCAAAAGTGATTTTTTATTTTTTTTGCAAGACTATCCCTTCTGTGGCAGGCAGGCAGGACTTCAGTCTGAACATACCTGGTTCTCCCTTGGGGCGGTGCTAACTGCCATCAGAAAACGAGGTAAAAAAGGAAGGGAGGGACAGTAAACCGTAATGACCACAAAAACAAACACACAAGAAAAACAGGACAAAGTTAGAAACCAAATAGAGACAGAAGAAATGACGATGAGCAGATTTGATAGCAGAAAGTATGCCAAAGAGAGAAGAGACAGACGCATAGGAAACATCTAAACATGCAAGTAACAAATCACCACAGATTTACATCGACAGTTTTGGCTAAATTTGAGAGAGCAAAGGCTTTTGATGGAGTCAAAGTGAATATAGATAGTTGTCTATATGTGTACAGCAGGGGTTACAAACATCAACAGTGTTTTCAGCGGGGTCCAGAAGACCACACTGACATTTTCTAAATTTCCTTGCCATCAAAATTCCTCTGTGCATTATGAAGAGACTATATGTAGACCGATTATCATTTCTACAGTTTCTATTTGGTTTTAACCAGTAAAAATGGTCATCCATACCCCTGGTGTACAGTATAACGTTCACATTACTGTGAAGTCAGTAATTTGTCAAGTCCAATTAAAATGTTAACAATTACAGCACACATACAGACACACATGAAGCACTCACAAGATGACCCTATGCTAGAACCCCTCAGAACAAGTTTGACTAGTAACAAAACGTATGTTTAAGTTGAAAGTCTAGATGTTTTCATCATAATGAACCAACCAGCTCACCTGAGGAGCCCGAGGGAGGAGGGGCTCCTGACTGCTGCCACACAGTGGCCTCTGCAGCCAGCCGTCTGACATACACCTCATCTACATCCAGCAGGATGTTCTCCGGCTTGATGTCAGTGTGGATGATCTTACATTTGGTGTGCAGGTAGTCCAGGCCCTGCAGAACCTGTGGAGGAGGGAGTTTTTTTTTTTTTTAACCTTTATTTAACTAGGCAAGTCAGTTAAGAACAAATTCTTATTTTCAATGACGGCCTAGGAACAGTGGGTTAACTGCCTGTTCAGGGGCAGAACGACAGATTTGTACCTTGTCAGCTCAGGGGTTTGAACTTGCAACCTTCCGGTTACTAGTCCAATGCTCTAACCACTAGGCTACCCAGCCGCCCCTAACCACTAGGCTACCCAGTATGTATAGGGGTGGTTGAAATGGATACGTGGAACTGGCCGGGTTTCTAGTAAAGCGTTACTGACTACTGGATTATTAACATAACTGCTAGCAATGGTAATATCTAATACGTTGATCATATTTTCCAGGTTAACTGGCTGTTTTCTAAACACTGCACCTGTGAAACCGGCTTGATATGCTATAAAACACAGGAGAAAGTGCTGTGGTATTCCTTACCAGTCGGAGAATGCTCTTCACATAGAATAGACGCCGTGTCAAACCTGCTTGATGTGCTATAAACAAAAGGGGAAAGAGCTGTGGTATACCACTGTACCTGTCGGAGAATGCTCTTCACACAGACTAGAGGAAGACCCATGTAGTTGGACTTGATGATCCACTTCAGCAGCTGGTGACCCAGAACCTCCAGCACCATACACACATCTGACACACCAGTTAAGGAGAAGCGGATTCACTCAAACTTACACATGAAAGATCCCTTTAATACGCAGAACAAAATCATATTTATTTACCAGGCCTGCATTTTTATATATCTGAAAGTAGTGTGTAAAAAAAACATGGACAAATTAAAAGCCACCTAATGACCTAGTCATGATTCCTGCATTTTCACAGACCCTGTGACCAAAACACAGGTATTGTGTCCGTGTGAATGGTTCTCCTTTTTTGCAGGTAAATTCATAAATTCAACACTTCCATTGTTTAACACCTCCTTAATTTGAACTGCAAACAGCCCCCATGGTTTAAACCCCCCTACCAATTGGCCAGTTCCCTACAGATTAGTATAAAAGGGGTCTACTTGCAAAATAAGAAGTAAATTAGGGGCTGTTTGAAAGGGGGTCATATAAGCATGGCCTTATATTCTTTTTTACAGGTAACATACCACATCTTCTGTCTGAAATGGGTGAAGGAAAACAGGGAAAATAGTAGTCCAGGCAAGTAGGAGGAGAGGAACAAGATGTGCAAGGCCCACCAAACCCAGTCGATTACAGGGCCCACCAAACCCAGTCGATTACAGGGCCCACCAAACCCAGTTGCAGCCGGTAAGCAGCAGAAAGGATACGCACGCCATTGACCCCGGATATCTTAAAGTCATCAATAAGCTGTACAATGGTCTCTCGTTTGGGGTCTGTAGGGTCACTGTCTCGCACCTTAAGCCACAAAATAAGCTCAGAAAAGTTACTTCAATTCAGAAACAGTGTGATCTATCCGTATATGCTAGAGATGTTTGTTAGAATGTACTAGACTACGACTCCCCGGAGTGTTGGGCTAGCTTAGCCATCTACACAGTACAATGATTATGACATCAATCAATTTCAACAAACAACTATGCCATTTGCTTTGGATGCCCTTGGGCTTGTAGCCATTAATGAATGATGTCTGTGGGTGTGCTGTCTGTCTGAGGGTGAAATAAATAGGAATGCACTCACACATCTGAGCAGTTTAATCTCATCCAGCGCCGTCTCTGTGTAATGCAGAGCACTCTTCACCACTTTCAGTGCCACAAAGCGCTTCCTCCTACACACAAACACAATCATGTCATGACTCAAACTGAAGAAAAAGAAAAAAAACATCCAATAATGAAAACTTAACCATTCAGCACTGAATTAAACAAGATATGAATGAAAAACATTAAAACAGGATAAATATCATTAGGCTTCTCGTTTGTGTATTACTGGTATAGATTAACAGATACACTCGAAAAATCTGTCACTTACTGCAGGTCCCAGCATAGCCATACAGTAGAGAAGTGACCCCAACCAAGCTTTCTGACTACGTGATATCGGCCGTTGAACAAGTCTCCAATCTTCACTGGGTAGTACCCACCTGAAATATACATAGACTTTCACTCACACAGGCTTATCAGCATTATTGCATCATCCTCGTTGATCAATTATATTGTGAGGTTGACATACTGCATCTACAATATCATAAGTATTATTACAAAATCCATGTGGTGACTGCATTCATTACATAACCACCAACACAAGTAATTCCACTCCCTGCTGATTTTTCAAATAGAATGACCTTGACCCTCACTTTCCTAATCTGCCACACTATTGCATCGATCCATTAGACAATTATATAGCCTACCTTTGCAGTAATCCGATGGGTCCTCCTGCTCCTCATCATCTGATCCGAGCAGCTCTGTTGGTGGAGGGGTGAAGTCAGGTGGGGGTGGGCTGAGAGCCTGCGGAGAGGTGGTCTGAGATGAGGAGGTCAGTGGTTTAGGTGGAGTAGAGAACAGAATTGGAGGGATCCCTAGTGAGGGTGCTATGGGAGAGGACAGTACGGGGGTGGACAGTACGGGGGTGGACAGTACAGGGGTGGACAGTACGGGGGTGGACAGAGAGTCAGAGGAGGGAGTTAGTGGTATAGGAAGTGGCCTGGTGGTTAAAGTGGAAGGACGTAAGAGATGGGGAGGGCTCTGGGAGAGGTTGAGTGGGGCAGGGGTTGGATGTCCGGGGGCCTATGGGACAGGTTGAGTGGGGCAGGAGGTTGGAGGTCCGGGGTTGGCGGTCCGGGGGCCTTTGGGACAGGTTGAGTGGGGCAGGGGGTTGGAGGTCCGGGGGCCTATGGGACAGGTTGAGTGGGGCAGGGGGTTGGAGGTCCGGGGGCCTATGGGACAGGTTGAGGGGAGGGGTGGGAGAGGTTTTTGTTGGAGTCGCAGGCCTGTGTATTGTGAGGATGTGACACAACTCATCTGCAGTGGGAATCTGGGACCTGAAACAAAAACACAGAACAGCCTGATGAAACAACCGTCTCAATATGGTTTCTGTTTGCCTTTAGGAAGGTGGTGACGATGCCTTTTCCTAAACAATAACAACCAGCAAAATATCCCTTTATCTGAAAAAAAATAGACTAATTACATCAGTTATATTTAACTAGTCATCTAAAAGACTGACTTGACACTCAGCAATGTAAATACTGTGATTCTCTTGTAAACAGAAGCATGCGTGCGCTTCAACACAGGCAATGAGGGGTTTGTATTTTATTATGAGTGAGACGTGCGTCACATTAAATTAAAGTGGAGTGCTGACTGTGGCCTGTCTCCAAAATTCATTGGGGGGGGATTATGCAATTACCAAGGGATAATGATTGTCCAAGTAGTGCACCCCTTATATCTACATTTGTACGGTCCCCACACGTATTTGTAACAGCAGTGAAATGGGTATTGTTAAGGTTTGCCAGGGTTAAACTGAAATAGGCACAGAGCAGGAAAGGGGGAGGCATGAGTCAATGTGCTTATCTGGAGAGGTGAGTCGCTCCACCGCCCCCATGTATTTATAGCACAGACATAACTACTAGCTAGACAGAACCAGCTGCAAGAACTGATACATGCTGGTAGCCGACGCATAGGCAGGGAATGGGAATAACGTTAGAGTAGCCAACGTTGCTCACCCAATATCCAAACTGGGGAGGTTGTCACCGGATCCTTTTCGATGTTTCTTTCCTTTCTTCTTATGCTTCTTACTGTGGGTGCTATGCGGGTTGTTATTACCGCTGGACACTGCTGGCGATCAGGGAATATATCATTAACTACCATATATCCACAAGGCTAACGTTACGGCTATCATAGAGCTCCCTTGTAGTATCTGCAGTTCTCAATCGCATGGACAAAACGCTAGTGTTAGTGCAATACGGGATCCTTGGGACGTCCCTAACCCCCTACCACAACCCTTATATAACCCTAACCTAAAACCTTGATTTCACCATTCAATGGGGTGACTTAGGTACGTCCAAGGGATCCAGAGTTGCAAGGAGCAATCAGCTAGCGCTAACTGGAAATATTACATTTCCATTTGTAAATTGGACTAACGTTACTTGCCAGCTGCGGACTTATTTTTGTGTGAAATCTGAATACATGTCGTTGACGTGTAAAACTTAGTAACAATACGGACAAATATTGGAAAGAAAACACATTGCCACTGGAAATATTTTTAACATATTAGCTAGCTAGTTTAGCTAGCAAGGAGTGTCTGTGCTAGCTGGTTAGCTTGCGTGCGCCAGACAGCTGGCTGGCTAACGTTAGCTAGGCTTTTTTTATTATACAATGACAGAAACATACAAATCAATTCTAACTCAACGATGAGATAAATTAGTAGTCATGCGACCATCTTTATCATTTACATTGTGTTAAACGGTAGATACAAACATAATATTTGGCATGTTTTAAAACTCTCACCGTTCATTGATATCATCAGTGCAGCTGTCACCGCGCACACTGCTGGCAGGCTGCATTTAGGTTCGCGCCTGCGCTGTAGTTATGAGCACAAGAGCTTTGGGAACAGTGGTGGGGTCAGCTGAGCGGTGGTAGGGCCATGGAACAGTGGTCACTGGCCAGGGGGATATGGGTATGGCAAGTCATTTAATTAAACATAATCTGTCAAATCTACCCTGGTCAATTGTCATTTCGATTAACCTGGCATGTATCTACCATCCAGGCTGTATCACAGTGCAGCAGGTAGCCTAGTGGTTTGAGCATTGGTCCAGTAACCGAAAGGTTGCTGGATCAAATTAAAAATATGTTGTCCCTGAACAAGCAGTTAACCCACTGTTCCTTGGTAGGCCCTTAATGCAAACACAAATTTGTTCTTAACTGACGTACCTAGTTAAATAAAGGTTCAATTTAAAATCACAACCGGCTGTAATTGGGCCATGTTTGGCCGGTGTAGGCCTTCATTGTAAATAATAGTTTGTTCTTAACTGAAAGAATGTTTTTAAAGAATATAACTTAAATATAAATAAATCCCTAATGAGATTTAGTATAACATCTGTGGCCTATTCCATTGTTTTTGTTGGTAACAAAACAATGTATAGTATAGTGATTTTGCCTATCTCATGGACTGTAAATCCTTGCATTCATAGCTCCATCATAGCTCCATCAATGAATTTAATATGCAATGATGGTGGTTACATTTCCCCAGCCCCACCCCTCAGCTTTGGCTATACCAAACCAAGTGGATGGGCTGTGGTGTGGAAGACCAGTATAGTTACCAATAGATTGAGGCTTCCTGGTTGCTTGTTCCAACTCATGGCTTGTTTATCATGGTTATGCTGAAATAATAGCTTGGCCCAACGATGTTTGTTTTTCGATGTAGGATTGTACTGAGTAATGGTGATGTTTGGCTGGACAGAGGTTTAGCATAAGAATGTTGAATGTGATACATTTGGGGGAATTGTAATATAAATGTCATATACTGGAAGGGGTTGGCACGGGTCAGATTGTCTGTCTCTGCCACACTGACTCCTGTCTGTGTCTACAACCCTGTTGTGGCAAGGACAGAGTATGAGGAGCTACAGCAAGAGGGGAAATGTGGGAGGAAGGACACATTTTGATAGACATTGGAAAGGGAGGAGAAATAGGAGACAAAAATAAGAGACGTAAGAACATGGTGAACTTTCTGGCTTGGGTGTCTGGGATTGTGCGCAATTAGGTGGTTGACTCATCAAAAACAAATACAAATGGAGGCAAGGAAACAATAGAGGATAGGAGGAAAGTAGACAGTGAGGGGAGGGAGGGTTGAGAAGAGGTAGGGAGATGAGGTGAGAGGAAAGATTGGGAAGACTAGAGTTGTGGTTTACTGCATGTTCTTGTCAGACAGTCAAATTTAGGTTTGTTGTCTCGTGTCTCTCCAGTGTTTACTCTGGTAAGTCACTTCAGGACAAGCATCTGTCTGTTTGAGTGTTTACTGTAAAAAGAACAACACCTCTGTCTGCTCCCAAATGGACCTTTTGGACTGGAGGTCTGGATGTGCTGGGATTGTGACCCACTATGACGTTATAGGACTAGTCGTTAATGCACGCACACACACACAGGCACACACAAACAAAAATCACACAAAAGCACTCTTGTGCACATACACTCAGTCACTCATTCACTCACTCACTCAGTCTGTCACTCAGTCAGTCACTCACTCACACTAAATATGGGCATGTAGTGGCTGTGTTGGTTTTTGACCTGGGACTCCTCTAGAATATCATATAGGGTTTATATTCACATCATTTGATATTTCTGTAAATTCACACCTTGTAACTCTGCATAGTTGTTGTCTGTGATATACAGTGTGGGATGAATATACACACATTGTAAAGATGCTTGTGTGTGTTGCTGAGGTTATAACAGATGACGTCTGAGCAAGTGCTTGGCAATGACATATACACACAGCTAATATATATACAGTGTGTGTGTGTGTGTGTATTTACTATGCAAACAGAGAGTGGCAGTTCACTCTGCAGTGTGAGGTTGGTCAACAAAAGTGGCACCTGCTTGGTTCAGTCAGTGTGTGTTGGTGTGTGTGCTGTACATATGCAGAGATTGTATAATATGTGTGTTTGAGGGAGATGGGGTTTGTTAGCAATTGTATGTGTGTTACAGCCTTGACAAGGCTATTTTTCATTTTTAAAGTGGTCTTACCCCTCTTCGTAGATATTGTAGATGCCAATGGAAGGAGGCCAGACAGGGGTGACTCCAACCAGAGCAGATACTGTCTGCTTTCTCTTATGTAGGCACAGATCCAGGATTAGTTTGCTCAAAGAACGCAAAACTGACACAGGAGGTTGGTGGAACCATAATTGGGGAGAATGGGCTCGTGGTAATGACTGGAATGGAATTAGTGAAATGATAAGAAATACATCAAACACATGGTTTCCATGTGGTTAATGCCATTCCATCTGCTCCGTTCTGGACATTATTATGAGCCGTTCTCCCCTCAGCAGCCTCCTGTAAATACTAACCATAGATCGGAGTCTGGGGGAAGCTTCACCCTTACTCCCTATATCGACCAGGAACACCCCACCAAACCCATTTGTCTATGACAGACAAAATAGCATGACAGACCACTGTCTCCTGCAAACACAAATGATGTCATCCTCACCATTGTGTGTAAGATCATTTCTGATGATTTCCCTCCCTATTTCTCTTTCTAGTTGCCCCCTTCCTGTCTCTCCCTCTCCCCACCTGTTTCTTTCTCTCTCTCCCCCTACCCCCTCTCTCTCTCTCTCAATCTCCCCATCTCTCTCTTTAATGTATCTCCTCACCTCTCTCTCTCCCCCCACCCATCTCTCTCTTTCTCTCTCACTCTCTCTATCGCCCCACCTCTCTCTCTCCACCCAGGTGTTTGTTAGTTTAAGGCAATGAGGACAGGACTAGAGAGGGCAGGAGAGGACAGAAGGGGAAAGGAGAGGAGGGCAGAGGACAGGAGAGGAGGGGTGATCTGTGTTTTCTGGAGAGATGAACGAAGGCCTTTGTTTAGAATGTGAGAACATACTTTTCTCCCCACCTCTCTCACTCTCCCCACCTCTCTCTCTCCTCTCTGTGCACTCCTCCTTCTCCTCTTCCATCCCCTCTCTCTCTCTCTCTCTCTCTCTCTCTCTCCCCACCTCTCTCTCTCCTCTCTGTGCACTCCTCCTTCTCCTCTTCCATCCCCTCTCTCTCACTCTCCCCACCTCTCTCTCCTCTCTGTGCACTCCTCCTTCTCCTCTTCCATCCCCTCTTTTCTCACTCTCTATTCATTCTCACCTCTCACTTTTAGTTCTGCTGGTACAGTATCCTCTGGGGAGTGTGCTTAAGGAGTCCGGAGTCTCATGGGAGTTCTGTTGTCCACGTCTCCTCTTCTGCTTCACAGGTTTATTCTTTGCCTGATTTTTGCTCCTGCAGGTGCTGCTATACTCAGGAGGATCTTTGTTACTTTTCTTTACTCCAAGACTGGACTGGAGGTGGTTTCAGAAACACAGCCCAGGTCTCAAAATTTTTCCTTGTCTATAGTCATTTTTTTCTTGGACTAACTATCCCAGTTAGTTTGTCTTGGACTATCTATCCCAGTTAGTTTGTCTTGGACTATCTATCCCAGTTAGTTTGTCTTGGACTATCTATCCCAGTTAGTTTGTCTTGGACTATCCCAGTTAGTTTGTCTTGGACTATCCCAGTTAGTTTGTCTTGGACTATCCCAGTTAGTTTGTCTTGGACTATCCCAGTTAGTTTGTCTTGGACTAGTACAGTCTCCAATCCTGGGTTTTGGATTTGACCAGCCGTGGGCTCAGATCCAGAAACCTGACGTGGCGATGCTGAGATTTTGGGTTCTGTGTCTGTGTGTGAGTGTTCTCAGTGTAGACGTTCTAACTCTGATCCCCCAAAAACACGAGATAGAAAATGAGGTACAACACGACGTGGAACATGTGCATGGAACATGGACCATGGAACATGAAGCGAGGGAACCCGATAAAATCTATGCAGAGACTCTAGCAACCCACCAACCTGCCACATACACTCCTATAATGGACACATGTGCCACAGTCCCAACTCTGACAGACATACCTCTTACAGAAACAACTGTGATAGGTACAGGTATTACGGAGTCAGACGTACCTGTGGTCGCCACATGTCTTTCATCAGGTGAGTCATTCTCTGTATGCCTCTTCTATGCATTCTCTGAGTGCTCTCTATAGTTGACATAGCTGTCTGTAAAAAAAAAACTTGCAATCCACCAAAACAGTGAGGATTTTAAGAGTCTAAATCCTTGAAATGTCCTTTCTAAAATATATTTTAACCTTAATCTCTAATTCTAAAATCTAAGTGTCTCTCTCAGCCCTACCCCTCACCTCATTACCAAATGATGAAGAAGGCAGGGATCAGGAAAAAGGCAGGGAGGACAAGAATCCAAGAATTGAAGAGGAGGGGGAGGAGGAGGAGAAGGAGAGAGTGAGGGATGAGCAGATGAGAAAGGACAGAGAGATGGAGGCGAGCAGAGGGAGGAGAGGAGTGACGGGAAGGAGACATGCAGCAACTGTAGAGGCCACTGCGTACAGAATGGTAGGTATACAGACCTCTTCAATTCTGCTTCATTGACACACCGTGTTTTGCATTGGATGCTTCTTAATCCCCGACATCCGGCGATGTAACATTTCCACATCTGCGTTGAAAGGTG
The DNA here is from genome assembly GCF_018296145.1 of Oncorhynchus tshawytscha. NCBI lineage: Eukaryota > Metazoa > Chordata > Actinopteri > Salmoniformes > Salmonidae > Oncorhynchus > Oncorhynchus tshawytscha. The sequence goes on along the minus strand of NC_056450.1, from coordinate 35,067,440 downwards.
GCAGAGTTAGAGCGAGACATCCCGAAAATCGGTCTTCTCACGAATATGTCTGTATTATCCGAACGGTTTGACCTACAAACTATTCTGACCACTCCATGGAAAGGGGACCCCCACAAGTGTCAGGGGACTCATCTGAAGTCGGTACAGTTGACCTGAAAACGTCTGTTTGTAGCGTCCAAACCATTTGGTCTACACTATGGAAAGGGGAGATTCTCACGAATACGATGGTGTTCTCCATTTTGCTCTATGACCCCCACACGTGTCACAGGACTTGTCTGAAGGTAATCGGTACTGGTTAAAAAAGTATGAAGGTAGTTTTGTGCCAAACAAAAAAGGGGTTAAATATGTATGTTATATATATATATATATATATATATATATATATATATATATATATATATATATATATATATATATTACCTGAGCTTTCTTATCTCTCCTTGATATACGTCAGACACTTTAAAACCTTGCTTCTTATGATTTATTTTGTTGACTGTTTTTTTTGCCATTTATGAATGGAATGTGTTATTCAATGCGTTTCTCTGGGCTATAGTAGCAAAGGCCAAATTCAATATTTTATCAAATAGTTAAAAAATATTTAAAAGATTGTGGGATACCTAAAGGGGTCATAAAATTCCAAATCAAATACCTAAAGGATTCATAGTATGACCATCTTAAAACAATTCCATATGTCAGTTTAGAACCTTTTAAGAATTATTCATCCTTTTCTATTGGTTCTTCCTTTTCCCTCCCCTCATGCAGGCAGGTCTGGGGCGCCCCCTACCTGGCTGGAAGAAGCGAGGTACAAATGGGGGAGCTGAACAGGAAGGTGTTCTCAGGACCATACTAAAGGAACTACACGGTGATAAGGACAGACTGATGGACACAGAGAAGGCAGAGGAAGAGGAAGATGAGGAGGAAGATGAAGAAGACGATGAAGAGGAAGATGATTCTGAAGAGGAGGAAGAGGAGGAGGTGCGGGATCGTAATGAACAGGATCCTTTCATCAGGCAAAGCATGAGGATGACAATAATGATGATGATGATTATGTTGATGATTTTTATTTGTATTTCTAGGAGGAAGAGGAAGAGGAGGAGGAAGAAGAGGGGACAGAGTCTCCCACCAATCAGACAGTAGCAAGGACCAGCTTCACAGAGTCTCTCCCAGGGACGTGTCAAACGTCTAACGGACAAATAAACTGCAGGGGTATTGGCATGAATCACCTCCCAATCATCACCGACCTTGGGGTCACGACCCTGGACCTGGCAGGTGAGCGGGTGGGAGGGAGTAATATGAAATGAGTGTTGTAAAAGATCATATGTACTGTATAAAATCATGTATTGTGTATCTATGACATTAGTGAGTATGTACAGTGGGGCAAAAAAAGTATTTAGTCAGCCACCAATTGTGCAAGTTCTCCCACTTAAAAAGATGAGAGAGGCCTGTAATTTTCATCATAGGTACACTTCAACTATGACAGACAAAATGAGAAAAAAAAATCCAGTAAATCACATTGTAGGATTTCTAATGAATTTCTTTGCAAATTATAGTGGGAAATAACTATAAAACTATAGTTTTGGCAAGTTGGTTAGGACATCTACTTTGTGCATGACGCAAGTCATTGTTCCAACAATTATTAACAGACAGATTTTTTCATTTTTTCATTTTAATTTCACCTTTATTTAACCAGGTAGGCTAGTTGAGAACACCTTTATTTAACCAGGTAGGCTAGTTGATAACACCTTTATTTAACCAGCTGGGCTAGTTGAGAACACCTTTATTTAACCAGGTAGGCTAGTTGAGAACACCTTTATTTAACCAGCTGGGCTAGTTGAGAACACCTTTATTTAACCAGGTAGGCTAGTTGAGAACACCTTTATTTAACCAGGTAGGCTAGTTGAGAACACCTTTATTTAACCAGGTAGGCTAGTTGAGAACACCTTTATTTAACCAGGTAGACTAGTTGAGAACACCTTTATTTAACCAGGTAGGCTAGTTGAGAACACCTTTATTTAACCAGGTAGGCTAGTTGAGAACACCTTTATTTAACCAGGTAGGCTAGTTGAGAACACCTTTATTTAACTAGGTAGGCTAGTTGAGAACACCTTTATTTAACCAGGTAGGCTAGTTGAGAACACCTTTATTTAACCAGGTAGGCTAGTTGAGAACAAGTTCTCATTTACAACTGCGATATGGTCAAGATAAAGCAAAGCAGTGCGACACAAACAACACAGAGTAACAGGTGGAATAAACAAACATACAGTCAATAATACAATAGAAAAATCTATATACAGTGCGTGCAAATTAACAATTAGCAATTAGCAACAGTGATAGATGTGCAAGTAGAGATACTGGGGTGCAAAGGAGCAACAAACAAAAAAATAACATGGGAATGAGGTAGTTGGGTGGGATATTTACAGATGGGCTGTGTACAGGTGCAATAATCGGTAAGCTGCTCTGGCAGCTGGTCTGTATGACCCTACCTCTTCCGGATCCTTACCCTTCTTATGTATAACTGTAATGAACGCTTCATCCAAAGTAGATGGGAGAGCTCCATCCCCATTGGCCTGAACCAACATTTTGTGCAGGTAGGGAGAGAGCATGTTGCTGAATGTTTTATACAATTCACCAGGGTATCCATCTGGGCTCGGGGTCTTGCCACTCTTTAGAGATTTAATTGTTTCTCGAATTTCATCAAGAGATATTTCCTTATTCAGGAAGTTAGAATCTTCCTTGTTCAGGGCAGGAAGATTACAGTTCTCCAAAAATGTTTGCATAATTAAGGGGTTAGGATGTATATAGAGTCTCATAAAACTGACGGAATCTGTCATTGATGTCTTTGGGGGAAGAGAGTAATTCCCCAGATGCAGAGTTAACTTTGTGAATCATTCGGTCACTCACATTTTTTCGAAGTTGTCTGGTGAGTAATTTATGTGGTGTGTCACCAAACTCAAAATATTTTTGCTTGGCATAGAGAAAAGATTTAGCAATTTTAGCTGAGAGAATCTGATTATATTCAAATTTTAAAGAGGTAATTTTTAAAATGTTTCTCCATAGATGGATGGCTAGCATTCTCCCTATCCAGTAAGTGAATTTGTCCCTCCAGTTCTTCCAGTTTTCCTCTGTTTTGCCTACTCCTGGCAGCCTGAAAGGAGATGATACAGCCTCTCAGATAAGCCTTCAGTGTTTCCCACAATAATGCTGTGGAAGTCTCTGTGTTGTCGTTGGTATCAAAGAAAAATGTAATTTGGTCTTTAAGATATTCACAGAATGTTGGTTCTGTGAGGAGCTGAGGATTCAACCTCCAGACCCTCTCGTTTGGTACAATGTCACCCAATCTCAGGGAGAAGGTGAGTGGACTGTGTTCCGAGATTATAATATCATGATACCTCACATTACAGGTATAGGGGAGTAGTCTAGCATCCACCAAAAAGTAGTCAATTCGAGTGTAAACATTGTGAACATGAGAGTAAAAGGAGTATTCCCTACCCGTAGGGTTAGCGATCCTGCATATATCAAATATATATCAAATAAGTTAGAATTTTTTATGTAGGTATTCAAGAATTCGCTTGAATAGGAGATAGGGGTTCGCCGGGTAGAGGATCTATCCAGATATTGGTCTAGCACACAGTTAAGGTCCCCTCCAATGACCAGGTTAGTATGAGAGATATCTGGAATCAGGGCAAGGACTCTTTTGAAAAAAGAGGGGTTATCAATGTTTGGCCCATAGATATTTAGTAGAGTTACTGAAGTAGAGTGGATTTCTCCTATTACGATCACATAACAACCCTCTTTATCCGCAATAGTGGTTTTGTGTAGAAAGGGAATTCCTTTCCGTACCAGAATCGCTGTGCCTCTCGTTTTGGCAGAGAAGTTAGAGTGATACACTTGCCCCACCCACCTACAATTAAGTTTGCTATGAGAGTTATTTTTCAGATGGGTTTCTTGCAAAAATATAATATCAGATGAGAGTGCTTTCAAGTGGGCTAGGACCTTGCCTCTCTTAATTGTTTAGTTTAAACCCTTGACATTCCAGGAAGTGAATGTAAGCTCCGCCCTCCTCTCGTTTGTAGTTCCTATGTTGGCCCGCATAACATGTAACTCAATAAAAAGGTAACAAAGCGCACCAAGCCATCACGATCAGCATATGTAGCACCTACACCCGAGCAATATCCAACCCACCCCTCCCCCCTGCAAGCACCTTTACTTCCCACCCTATTCCCCTAATTTCCCCAACACTTACCCCCCATCAACCCACATTTAACAGGCATGCACAAACAAGAGAGAAAAAAAATGGAAAATAATAAACAGTGATTAAACTAACTTAATCATGTAAATGTAATTATCTAGGAAGTCGGGGCACCAAGGAAAATATTCAGATTACAAAGTTGTAATTTTCCTAATGTAACTTTTCGCTATTTTAATATCTAATTAATTAATTATTCATTACCTCACGTTAGTCTCATTCCAAACGTCGTACATTTTTGGTTATCTGCACGAACCCAGTCTTCACTATGAATCATCCATACATCAATTGTCTTAAATAATTTATTTACTAACTAAATAATCACAGAAATGCATAAACAAACAAACAGTAGATAGTTACAAGGAATAGTTACAATGGTTACAAGGAAACAATATAGCGGAGTTTCCCTAGTGGGATAAACCAGTATTGCAGCTTGGTGGACAAAAGTGAAGTGGGAGTCGACTGAGAAAGGCGGGAATTATGCAAATTATTCACTACACTATTGATAATTATATTAATTGAAATGCTAATCGTTTGCACATGAACGCTCACTCATTCAGGAATAAATAGATTCAATATATATTTACGCTCAGTTTGTCGTCGTGATCTCTGTTGGAATCGTCCGTCTTTCTGTTGGAGAGTTTGTCTGATCGTCTTTCGTGGTTAGTATGGATACTTCAGAGTCCCATTTCAGAAATGTTCTTGTAGATAGATGTTTCGGTGGTTGTCGGTCTTTGCGTTCAATGGTACAGAATTCCTAGCTGCAGACTAGTAATTAGCATCAAAGATTTGTTCTTATTCTGTCAGTATCAATAGTCACGTGGTATGGTTAAGAATTCAGCAATCTACTCAAACCTTAGCCCTCTCAGTTATCGAGGTAAGCTGGTCTGAAGGTGATTCTCCAGGTGGGGGTTATATTCGAAAGAGCAGAAAAAGGCTGTCCCATGATGCCAGATCAATGTCTGTGCTCATGGGGCCGGCCAATGACTTAGTTAACTTTAAAGGGAATTGGGTTCCCTTTCATTAAACAGTTTATAATCACATTACATAATTTCACAAATAGTTTAATCTTTACTCATTCATTTTATACAACAATTAGATACAATCCTCATAACTGAGACTCTTGCATAAACAGAGTTATGGTAATGTGGCTGTATTGTCTCTCATGAGTTTCACAAACATTAAACAAAATGGACCGGTCGTAGCTGGATTCTTCCCCGACCGTGTACACCTTCTCCAAAACATGTACATTGTTCAGTTCTCAAGTTCTATGCTGGAGAAGAGGTTCCTTTGTTCTCCTGTGAAACCTTCTCTCTCTCTATACTGTCTGGCCATGAGGAAGAGAATCTCCTCCAGGAATCTATGACCTGAGATAACAGCAGCCTGGGTGTAGGCGAGACAGAGAGGGGGAAGGCACGCTATACCCAAAGAGGGCCACGTCATGACACAGTCTAACCAGACACCTAGGTATTTGTAGTTGTCCACATATTCTAAGTCAGAACCATCCAGAGTAGTGATGCGAGAAGGGCGGGTGGGTGCGGGCAGCGATTGGTTGAAGAGTATGCATTTAGTTTTACTTGCATTTAAGAGCAGTTGGAGGCCACGGAAGGAGAGTGTATTTTACTTATAACTCACAGTATCACAATTCCAGTGGGTCAGAAGTTTACATACACTAAGTGGACTGTGCCTTTAAACAGCTTGGACAATACCAGAAAATGACTTAATGGCTTTAGAAGCTTCTGATAGGCTAATTGACATCATTTGAGTCAATTGGAGGTGTACCTGTGGATGTATTTCAAGGCCTACCTTCAAACTCAGTGCCTCTTTGCTTGACATCATGGGAAAATCTAAAGAAATCAGCCAAGACCTCAGAAAAAAATTGTACACCTCAACAAGTCTGGTTCATCCTTTGGAGCAATTTCTAAATGCCTGAAGGTGCCACGTTCATCTGCACAAACAATAGTACGCAAGTATATTGCGTATAATAGTATTTGCTGCAGGAGGGACTGGTGCACCTCACAAAATAGATGGCTTCATGAGGTAGGAAAATTATGTGGATATATTGAAGCAACATCTGAAGAAATCAGTCAGGAACTTAAAGCTTGGTCGCAAATGGGTCTTCCAAATGGACAATGACCCCAAGCATACTTCCAAAGTTGTGGCAAAATGTCTTAAGGACAACAAAGTCAAGGTATCGGAGTGGCTATCACAAAGCCCTGACCTCAATCCTATAGAAAACTTGTGGGCAGAACTGAAAAAGCATGTGCGAGGCCTACAAACCTGACTCAGTTACACCAGCTCTGTCAGGAGGAATGGGCCAAATTCACCCAACTTATTGTGGGATGCTTGTGGAAGCCTACCCAAAAGGTTTGACCCAAGTTAAACAATTTAAAGGCAATGCTACCAAATACTATTTGAGTTTATGTAAACTTCTGACCCACTGGGAATGTGATGAAATAAATAAAAGCTGAAATAAATCATTCACTCTACTATTTTTAAAAGGTAAAGCGCCACCTTATCTCAGTTCACTAGTCACGACAACAACACCACCAATAACACGCGCTCCAGCAGGTTTATCTCACTGGTCATCCCCAAAGCCAACACCTCTTTTGGCCGCCTTTCTTTCCAGTTCTCTGCTGCCAATGATTGGAACGAATTGAAAAAATCGCTGAAGCTGGAAACTTATATTTCCCTCACTAACTTTAAACATCAACTATCCGAGCAGCTAACCAATCACTGCAGCTGTACATAGCCCATCTGTAAACAGGCCATCCAATCTACCTACCTCATCCCCACATTGTTTTATTTACTTTTCTGCTCTTTTGCACACCAGTATTTCTATTTGCACAACATCATCTGCACATCTATCACTCCAGCGTTAATTTGCTAAATTGTAATTACTTGCTACTATGGCCTATTTATTGCCTTACCTCCTCACACCATTTGCACACTTTTTTTTCTATTGTGTTATTGACTGTATGCTTGTTTATTCCATGTGTAACTCTGTGTTGTTGTTTGTGTCGCGCTGCTTTGCTTTATCTTGGCCAGGTCGCAGTTGTAAATGAGAACTTGTTCTCAACTGGCCTACCTGGTTAAATAAAGCTGATATAAAAAAATTAAATTAAAAAATTATTCTGACATTTTTACATTCTTAAAATGAAGTGGTGATCCTAACTGACCTCAGACAGGGAATTTTTGCTAGGATTAAATGTCAGGAATAGTGAAAAACTGAGTTTAAATGTATTTGGCTATGGTGTATGTAAACTTCCGACTTCAACTGTATATTAGTGTGTATATTAATGTATATGTCAGTGTGTATATTAGTGTATATATTAGTGTGTATATTATTGTGTATATGTCAGTGTATATATTAGTATATATATTAGAGTGCATATTAGTGTATATGTCAGTGTGTATATTATTGTATATATTAGTGAGTATATTATTGTAAATGTTAGTGTGATTGTACCTCTATATGTGTGCCTGACAGAGAACAACATCAGTCTTATTGCCTCGCGGGGTTTCTCTGGTCTTCCCAACCTGGAGAGTATAGATCTGAGCAAAAACCGACTTGATGACGACTCACTCAGCCACCACCTCTTCTCTGTAAGTCTCACCAGATTTTCACCACTACCATGTTGTATGATTGACCTGCTGGAGAGTAAGGGTTGGGGGTTCGAGATCTCTAGATGCATCTGCTAAATGACCAGAACAGTCTTGCATGAGTCAGCATATTCCTATAATAGTAGATGGTAACTGGCTGACAGTAGCTGAGTCAGTATATTCCTATAACAGTAGCTGATAACTGGCTGACAGTAGCTGAGTCAGTACATGTATACTCTATAATAGCAGATGGTAACTGGCTGTCAGTAGGTGAGTCTGTATTCTATAATAGCAGCTGATAACTGGCTGTCAGTAGGTGAGTCAGTACATGTATACTCTATAATAGCAGATGGTAACTGGCTGACAGTAGGTGAGTCAGTACATGTATACTCTATAATAGCAGCTGGTAACTGGCTGACAGTAATTGAGTCAGTACATGTATACTCTATAATAGCAGCTGGTAACTGGCTAACAGTAACTGAGTCAGTACATGTATACTCTATAATAGCAGGTGGTAACTGGCTGACAGTAACTGAGTCTGTATACTCTATAATAGCAGGTGGTAATTGACTGACAGTAACTGAGTCAGTACATGTATACTCTATAATAGCAGCTGGGAACTGGCTGACAGTAACTGAGTCTGTATACTCTATAATAGCAGCTGGGAACTGGCTGACAGTAGGTGAGTCAGTACATGTATACCCTATAATAGCAGCTGGGAACTGGCTGACAGTAGGTGAGTCAGTACATGTATACCCTATAATAGCAGCTGGTAACTGGCTGACAGTAGGTGAGTCAGTATACTCTATAATAGCAGCTGGTAACTGGCTGACAGTAACTGAGTCAGTACATGTATACTCTATAATAGCAGCTGGTAACTGGCTGACAGTAACTGAGTCAGTACATGTATACTCTATAATAGCAGCTGGTAACTGGCTAACAGTAACTGAGTCAGTACATGTATACTCTATAATAGCAGCTGGTAACTGGCTAACAGTAACTGAGTCAGTACATGTATACTCTATAATAGCAGCTGGTAACTGGCTGACAGTAACTGAGTCTGTATACTCTATAATAGCAGCTGGGAACTGGCTGACAGTAGGTGAGTCAGTACATGTATACCCTATAATAGCAGCTGGTAACTGGCTGACAGTAGGTGAGTCAGTATACTCTATAATATCAGCTGGTAACTGGCTGACAGTAACTGAGTCAGTACATGTATACTCTATAATAGCAGCTGGTAACTGGCTGACAGTAGGTGAGTCAGTATACTCTATAATAGCAGCTGGTAACTGGCTGACATTAACTGAGTCAGTACATGTATACTCTATAATAGCAGCTGGTAACTGGCTGACAGTAGCTGAGTCAGTACATGTATACTCTATAATAGCAGCTGGTAACTGGCTGACAGTAACTGAGTCTGTATACTCTATAATAGCAGCTGGGAACTGGCTGACAGTAGGTGAGTCAGTACATGTATACTCTATAATAGCAGCTGGTAACTGGCTGACAGTAACTGAGTCAGTACATGTATACTCTATAATAGCAGCTGGTAACTGGCTGACAGTAGGTGAGTCAGTACATGTATACCCTATAATAGCAGCTGGTAACTGGCTGACAGTAGGTGAGTCAGTATACTCTATAATAGCAGCTGGTAACTGGCTGACGGTAGCTGAGTCAGTACTTGTATACTCTATAATAGCAGCTGGTAACTGGCTGACAGTAGCTGAGTCAGTACATGTATACTCTATAATAGCAGCTGGTAACTGGCTAACAGTAACTGAGTCTGTATACTCTATAATAGCAGCTGGTAACTGGCTGACAGTAGCTGAGTCAGTACATGTATACTCTATAATAGCAGCTGGTAACTGGCTGACAGTAACTGAGTCTGTATACTCTATAATAGCAGCTGGGAACTGGCTGACAGTAGGTGAGTCAGTACATGTATACTCTATAATAGCAGCTGGTAACTGGCTGACAGTAACTGAGTCAGTACATGTATACTCTATAATAGCAGCTGGTAACTGGCTGACAGTAGGTGAGTCAGTACATGTATACCCTATAATAGCAGCTGGTAACTGGCTGACAGTAGGTGAGTCAGTATACTCTATAATAGCAGCTGGTAACTGGCTGACGGTAGCTGAGTCAGTACTTGTATACTCTATAATAGCAGCTGGTAACTGGCTGACAGTAGCTGAGTCAGTACATGTATACTCTATAATAGCAGCTGGTAACTGGCTGACAGTAACTGAGTCTGTATACTCTATAATAGCAGCTGGTAACTGGCTGACAGTAACTGAGTCTGTATACTCTATAATAGCAGCTGGGAACTGGCTGACAGTAGGTGAGTCAGTACATGTATACTCTATAATAGCAGCTGGTAACTGGCTGACAGTAGCTGCGTCAGTACTTGTATACTCTATAATAGCAGCTGGTAACTGGCTGACAGTAACTGAGTCAGTACATGTATACCCTATAATAGCAGCTGGTAACTGGCTGACAGTAGGTGAGTCAGTATACTCTATAATAGCAGCTGGTAACTGGCTGACAGTAGCTGAGTCAGTACATGTATACTCTATAATAGCAGCTGGTAACTGGCTGACAGTAACTGAGTCTGTATACTCTATAATAGCAGCTGGGAACTGGCTGACAGTAGGTGAGTCAGTACATGTATACTCTATAATAGCAGCTGGTAACTGGCTGACAGTAACTGAGTCAGTACATGTATACTCTATAATAGCAGCTGGTAACTGGCTGACAGTAACTGAGTCAGTACATGTATACTCTATAATAGCAGCTGGTAACTGGCTGACAGTAACTGAGTCTGTATACTCTATAATAGCAGCTGGGAACTGGCTGACAGTAGGTGAGTCAGTACATGTATACCCTATAATAGCAGCTGGTAACTGGCTGACAGTAGGTGAGTCAGTATACTCTATAATAGCAGCTGGTAACTGGCTGACAGTAGCTGAGTCAGTACTTGTATACTCTATAATAGCAGCTGGTAACTGGCTGACAGTAGCTGAGTCAGTACATGTATACTCTATAATAGCAGCTGGTAACTGGCTGACAGTAACTGAGTCTGTATACTCTATAATAGCAGCTGGGAACTGGCTGACAGTAGGTGAGTCAGTACATGTATACTCTATAATAGCAGCTGGTAACTGGCTGACAGTAGCTGAGTCAGTACTTGTATACTCTATAATAGCAGCTGGTAACTGGCTGACAGTAACTGAGTCTGTATATTCTATAATAGCAGCTGGTAACTGGCTGACAGTAACTGAGTCAGTACATGTATCATCTATAATAGCAGCTGGTAACTGGCTGACAGTAGCTGAGTCTGTATACTCTATAATAGCAGCTGGTAACTGGTTGACAGTAACTGAGTCTGTATACTTTATAATAGCAGCTGGTAACTGGCTGACAGTAACTGAGTCAGTACATGTATACTCTATAATAGCAGCTGGTAACTGGCTGACAGTAACTGAGTCTGTATACTCTATAATAGCAGCTGGTAACTGGCTGACAGTAGGTGAGTCATTAAATGTACACTCTATAATAGCAGATGGTAACTGGTTGACAGTAACTGAGTCAGTACATGTATACTCTATAATAGCAGCTGGTAACTGGCTGACAGTAGGTGAGTCAGTACATGTATACTCTATAATAGCAGCTGGTAACTGGCTGACAGTAACTGAGTTAGTACATGTATACTCTATAATAGCAGCTGGTAACTGGCTAACAGTAACTGAGTCAGTACACGTATACTCTATAATAGCAGCTGGTAACTGGCTGACAGTAGCTGAGTCTTTATACTCTATAATAGCAGCTGGTAACTGGTTGACAGTAACTGAGTCTGTATACTCTATAATAGCAGCTGGTAACTGGTTGTCAGTAGCTGAGTCAGTACATGTATACTCTATAATAGCAGCTGGTAACTGGTTGTCAGTAGCTGAGTCAGTACATGTATACTCTATAATAGCAGCTAGTAACTGGCTGACAGTAGCTGAGTCAGTATATGTATACTCTATAATAGCAGCTGGTAACTGGTTGTCAGTAGCTGAGTCAGTACATGTATACTCTATAATAGCAGCTGGTAACTGGTTGTCAGTAACTGAGTCAGTACATGTATACTCTATAATAGCAGATAGTAACTGGTTGACAGTAGCTGAGTCTGTATTCTATAATAGCAGCTGGTAATTGGCTGACAGTAGCTGAGTCAGTACATGTATACTCTATAATAGCAGCTGGTAACTGGTTGTCAGTAGCTGAGTCTGTATACTCTATAATAGCAGCTGGTAACTGGCTGACAGTAACTGAGTCAGTACATGTGTACTCTATAATAGCAGCTGGTAACTGGTTGTCAGTAGCTGAGTCAGTACATGTATACTCTATAATAGCAGCTGGTAATTGGCTAACAGACTACAGCAGGAACACACTCTGGTGTCCTGGCTCCTCTTACAGCTTTTCACAATCTCTTACACACTTAAATGTGGTACTTGAGGCACTCTCGGTGAAACCATTAACTCATGTACCTGATCTTCATACCAAGTCTGCAAAACTGCAAGCACATTATGTGCTTTTCACTCAGTTTGCAATTGTTAAACACACTTATCGCAAAATACTAAACACAGTTATTTACATTAGACACATCATTCAAAACTAACAGGTCTTATGTTTCGTTTGGAAAACACTGCCATACCAAATGTCACACTCATTTACCGAATACCTAAACCCAGTGCTCACATATGAAAACACTTATAGCTCATTTCTTCACTTAGAAATCAGAGCTTGAGCACTATAAATAGGCTTAAGGTTATGTTTCTTGGTTTGGACAACAATGGAGGCCAATTAAAGGAGAGAGAGTTAGAGGAAGAGGAGTGAGAGTAAGAGGGGGACGATGACGAGGAGGAGGACACGGACAAGGACGAGGAGGGGGAAGAGGACAAGGACGAGGAGTGGGACAAGGAAGAGGAGGAAGGAAAACAATCACAGATGAGATCCGGGCCACTTTGGTTGATTATGTGGTCATGGTTTGAGTCTGAGGGAGGCTGGGCAGAGGGTCCAGCCTAACTTGAGCTACTGCATCTAGTATCATCCGGACATTTTGAAATGAGAACAGGTAAGTAAACCTACCCTCCATACCATGTTACTGTACTTACAGCACTACAGTGACATTTCATTTCCTACTGAAAGAAATCCTGCACCCGAACCATTCACATCATGTTTTGGCAGAATTGCTAGACGATCTTTCAATGGAGGAAGAAACGGTCTGTTCGCAGCAGAGCAGGAACAACACATAGTGAATGAGGTCATTTCAAACAACAACACCACATCGTCACTGACAACACAACGTTCAGTAACATAAATAGGGTGAGTTTATCCTCACTTGGCCGTCTCCTGAAACGCCATCAGATTCGTGTGAAGCAGCTCTACAGACCATTTGAGCCAAATTCTGACAGAGAAACAACTGCGCTATGAATACGTACAAGTAAGCTATACTATCCTGTCATTGGTACTGTATTCCAGTGTATTGTGCTACATATTGACTGCTCTATGTCTATTCATACTGTCATACAATAATGTTTTGTCTTGTCTGTGTCAGAGAGTTACGGAACTAGATGCTGCTGCAGAGCATCAGGATTTAGTCTACGTTGATGAGGTCGGCCTTAACATAGCCAAAACAAGACGCAGGGGAAGAAACCTCATACTGCAGGGGACAGAAACACCGCGCCATCGTCAATGTCCCTGGATAGTGTCACAATGTGTGCAGCCATTAATCAGAACAGTGTCCTTCATCATCATGACACTCTTGGTCCTTACAATACTCCCCACATTATCACCTTCCTTGACACCCTGCCTAATATCCTCATTCCCAATGACCAGAGGAATGGGCCAGAGCAGTCCAGGTTTGTTGTCATCTAGGACAATGTAAGTTTCCACCGGGCTGCTCTGGTCCGCAATTGGTTAATTGACCATCCGCAAGCTGATGCTCAACCTGCCACCATATTCTCAATTTCTAAACCCAATAGAAGAGTTATTTTCGGCATGGTGTCGGAATGTGTACGATCGGCAACCTCATCAGCACATACCCCTTTTCCAGGCGATGGAGGAGGCCTGTGGTGACATAGACGAGGGGACATGCCAGGGCTGGATACGCCACTCCAGACGCTACTTCCCCGGCTGCTTTTCCAGAGAGATCACTTGTGATGTTGATGTGGCGCTGTGATCAGACCCAAATAGGAGACAGGATGCACCCTAATTTTTTTTTCTTTATAGTAACAAACCTATTTGTTTATCTTCTATTGTATTTGTTTTGTCTGTTACTGTTCATCCTGAAATATGGATGAAAATACAATGTTTTGAGAAAGAAATTCATTTTATGCTTCTGTTTCTAGGGTAAATATATACTGAATATTTATACATACTGTATACATTTTTGCACATACATGTACGTGTGAGTGCTATGACAAACTGTTGTGGACTCCACTGCACAGTGAACCTGCAAAAGACGAGAGTAGTGTTTTACATTTGTCACGTCCTTGTGTAGTTGGCGTGTATAAGTGCTAATCAATTGGTTTGTGTGGAGAGTTTTGATGCAAAAGATTTTTTGCAAGAGATGTGTGATGTTTTGCATGTGTGTGTGTTTTGGGGTTGTGTGTGTGTGTGTGTGTGTGTGCGTGTTTTGGGGTTGTGTGTGTGTGTGTGTGTGCGTGTTTTGGATTGTGTGTAGAGTCTAGAGAAAAGGAGCCATAGTTTCAGAAATTGCGTAAGCAATTGTCAAGAACTGTAAGGGATCAGCTAGGTGTGTGTGTGTGTGTGCGTGTGTGTGTGCGCGTGTGTGTGTGTGTGTGTGTGTGTACACATGTTCAAGTGAAATACAGTAACATGACTACAGCCAATGGGATTGAGACGAAGAGATTATTTTAAGAATGAATTATTTCATGATATCCGTTCATCCAGTAATGACAGAGGCAGGAGGAACAGGGCGGAGTTACTGGGCGACTGACACAGCTCACTGCTTTCACTGGCTACAGATCAAACAGACCAGACCAATACATGCACTAAATAAAGATCAGGGTCAAGCTAGAGTTCCAGAAAATGACCATTTTTAACAGTAATCTAAACCTCCTCTTGTTTTATCTCTACTCCCTGGTAGAATCTGACCCGGCTGAGGAGGCTCAACCTCGATGATAACCAGCTGACACGGATCCCCCTGCTGCCACATTCACTGGGGGAGCTCACGATGAATGGCAACAAGATCACCAGACTCACCCCTTACAGCTTCAAAGGTGTGTGTTGGAGAGAGGTCCAAGGTTGATTTAATCCCCCCGTAAATAACACACACACTTCTTTGTGACACTCATAAGTATCATCAGTTTGTGTATGTGTGTATGTCTGTGTGTGTGTGTTTGTGTGTGTGCGTGTTTGTGTGTGTGCGTGTTTGTGTGTGTATGTCTGTGTGTGTGTGTGTGTGTGTGTGTTTGTGTGTGTGTGTGTGCGTGTTTGTGTGTGTATGTATGTGTGCGTGTGTTTGTGTGTGTTTATCTGTATGTGTGTGTGTGTGTGTGTGTTTTTGTGTGTTTATCTGTATGTGTGTGTGTGTGTGTGTGTGTTTTTGTGTGTTTATCTGTATGTGTGTGTGTGTGTTTGTGTGTGTGCGTGTTTGTGTGTGTATGTATGTGTGCATGTGTTTGTGTGTGTTTATCTGTATGTGTGTGTGTGTGTGTGTGTGTTTATCTGTATGTGTGTGTGTGTGTGTGTATGTATGTGTGCGTGTGTTTGTGTGTGTTTATCTGTATGTGTGTGTGTTTGTGTGTGTTTATCTGTATATGTGTGTGTGTGTGTGTGTGTGTGTGTTTATCTGTATGTGTGTGTGTGTGTGTGTGTGTGTTTGTGTGTGTTTATCTGTATGTGTGTGTGTGTGTGTGTGTTTATCTGTATGTGTGTGTGTGTGTGTGTATGTATGTGTGCGTGTGTTTGTGTGTGTTTATCTGTATGTGTGTGTGTGTGTGTGTGTTTGTGTGTGTTTATCTGTATATGTGTGTGTGTGTGTGTGTGTGTGTTTTTGTGTGCGTGTTTATGTGTGTGGGTCCCAGGTCTGTTCCATCTGTTGTCTCTGGAGCTAGAGGAGAACCTTTTCCATGACGGCAACGTGTCCCCTTTGACCTTCAAGCCGCTGAAGAGGGTCCAGTACCTGTGCTTGGACATGAACAGGTTCCACTCCCTCCCCCTCGGCCTGCCCCGCTCCCTACAGGTCAGAGTCTCCTCATCACCATCTAGAACATTCTTACAATACATTCTTGTGGGTTTCTATATTATGTGCGACTAAATGTGTCTGTGTGTGTGTGTGTGTGTGTGTGTGTGTGTGTGTAGGAGCTGAGGATGCGTGATAACCAGTTACAGGAGGTACCAGAGGGGGTTCTGAGTGAATTGGCCAAACTGAGAGTTTTAGACCTTAGTCACAACCTGCTGCATGAGGGCAGCATCTCAAACCGGGCCTGGGTCAAACTAACGTGAGTTCAATTAAGAAATGAATTAAGAAAAGAATCAATCAATCCATTCACCCACCCATTCCAAAAATGAATTAATGCAGGATCATAGGACACGAAAAGCATCATACCGGCTGTATTTCTGTATTTCGAAAGTTATATATCTTGAAAACTTGATTGCTGACATGCAAAACATTTTGGGGCTATATCAACAATTGATTAATATAACAAACACCATTTGTTATAGAATGTTTTGTAGTACCTACATCACCCACCGGAGGGTGTGCTGTGCTTGAGAATCAGCACCTCAGATTTTCCTGATTTGTTCTGTTTGATGTAAAATCATTACTCCCCTGCTTGTGCTGATGTACACACACGTATGTGTGTGAATTCCTGCTGTTTAGTCAGATAAGCATCAATACAGTACACAGGGTTCAAACCTGTCATTATTATCTTGACAGCTACACACACACACACACACACACACACACACACATACACACACACACACACGCGCACGTGAGTCCGATAGACTGTGACAACTGACCCTGTGTACTCAGGAGAACAAATATGTGATGGAGGGAAGGAGGAAGGAAAGGGTGTTTTGTGTGTGTGTGTGTGTGTGTGTGTGTGTGTGTGTGTGTGTGTGTGTGTGTGTGTGTGTGTGTGTGTGTGTGTGTGTGTGTGTGTGTGTGTGTGTGTGTGTGTGTGTGTGTGTGTGTGTGTGTGTGTGTGTGTGTGTGTGTGTGTGTGTGTGAGTGAGTCTTGTTTAAATATAGTGAATTCCAGTGGGTTTATCCCTTGCTCCGTGGGATCCTTGCGAACCACAGCAAGAGCTTCGGGAGAAAAAATACACACAGAGAGGAGAGAGAGAAAGAAAGGGTGTGTGAGAGCGGTGAGGAAAAGAAGGTAGAAAGGGCAAAGGCAGCAAGAAAATGGATGACAAGAGAGCAGAAGGGAGGAGGATGAAGAGAGCAGAAGAGAGGATGAAGAGAGCAGAAGGGAGGAGGATGAAGAGAGCAGAAGGGAGGATGAAGAGAGCAGAAGGGAGGAGGATGAAGAGAGCAGAAGGGAGGATGAAGAGAGCAGAAGGGAGGAGGATGAAGAGAGCAGAAGGGAGGATGAAGAGAGCAGAAGGGAGGAGGATGAAGAGAGCAGAAGGGAGGAGGATGAAGAGAGCAGAAGGGAGGAGGATGAAGAGAGCAGAAGGGAGGATGAAGAGAGCAGAAGGGAGGAGGATGAAGAGAGCAGAAGGGAGGATGAAGATAGCAGAAGGGAGGAGGATGAAGAGAGCAGAAGGGAGGATGAAGAGAGCAGAAGGGAGGAGGATGAAGAGAGCAGAAGGGAGGAGGATGAAGAGAGCAGAAGGGAGGAGGATGAAGAGAGCAGAAGGAAGGAGGATGAAGAGAGCAGAAGGGAGGAGGATGAAGAGAGCAGAAGGGAGGAGGATGAAGAGAGCAGAAGGAAGGAGGATGAAGAGAGCAGAAGGGAGGATGATGAAGAGAGTAGAAGGGAGGATGATGAAGAGAGCAGAAGGGAGGATGAAGAGAGCAGAAGGGAGGATGATGAAGAGAGCAGAAGGGAGGAGGATGAAGAGAGCAGAAGGAAGGAGGATGAAGAGAGCAGAAGGGAGGATGAAGAGAGCAGAAGGGAGGAGGATGAAGAGAGCAGAAGGGAGGAGGATGAAGAGAGCAGAAGGGAGGAGGATGAAGAGAGCAGAAGGGAGGATGAAGAGAGCAGAAGGGAGGAGGATGAAGAGAGCAGAAGGGAGGAGGATGAAGAGAGCAGAAGGAAGGAGGATGAAGAGAGCAGAAGGGAGGATGATGAAGAGAGCAGAAGGGAGGAGGATGAAGAGAGCAGAAGGAAGGAGGATGAAGAGAGCAGAAGGGAGGATGAAGAGAGCAGAAGGGAGGAGGATGAAGAGAGCAGAAGGGAGGAGGATGAAGAGAGCAGAAGGGAGGAGGATGAAGAGAGCAGAAGGGAGGATGAAGAGAGCAGAAGGGAGGAGGATGAAGAGAGCAGAAGGGAGGAGGATGAAGAGAGCAGAAGGAAGGAGGATGAAGAGAGCAGAAGGGAGGAGGATGAAGAGAGCAGAAGGTAGGAGGATGAAGAGAGCAGAAGGTAGGAGGATGAAGAGAGCAGAAGGGAGGATGAAGAGAGCAGAAGGGAGGATGAAGAGAGCAGAAGGGAGGATGAAGAGAGCAGAAGGGAGGATGAAGAGAGCAGAAGGGAGGAGGATGAAGAAAGGCAGAGAGAAACTGTGTGTTTGCATAATGTTGCCAAAGTACCAGTAATGTAAAACGGATAAACCTATCAGGTACTTCCTGGATGCCTATTGGCTGTGTTTAGTGTCAGGGCCCATGGGTTAATAAGGTCAGGGGTTAATTGGGTAGGGCACCTTCTGTAGGTAGGGGTTAGTAGAGGTCAGAGGTTAGATACATGGTTAGAGTTCGGGCCATCTGACAGGTTTATGAATGTAAATGAAGGCCAGGCCCGACTAATACAACAGCAATAGTGTGGCAAGCAGAGCTCTGTTGAGAGAGGGAGAGACGTGTGTGTCTGGCGATAAGTAGTGCACAATATCCTAAGAAAGAGGACTTTTCTCACACCTTGTAATGTAGTCCATACTGACATAATGCTTGGAGACTGATTTTCCCACTTTGCTCCTCAATGTTTTCATTGAGTGGAGTCAGTATTTCACCCGAGTCTGGGGATCAGAGGTGAGGGGTGTGTGCATGAGTTTGTGCCAGGGTTGGGGTCAATTCCATTTCAATTACAGTCAATTCAGAAAGTAAACCAAATTCCAATTCCAAATGTTTCTTATTGAAAAGCATTGAAAAGAATTGGAATTGGAATTTCCGTGTACTTCCTGAATTGAAATGGAATTGACCCCAACCCTGGTTTGCTCCTGAGACTGCCTGGGCTTCAGGTCGTTCTGTTCTCCCACATAAACTGAGCTTTGTGTCTGTCAGGGGATGTGTTTGTGTGTGTATGTGCATACTCGTGTTCCATTGTGTGTGTGTGTGCATGCGTGTGTGTTTTGTGTGCGTGCGTGTATGTGTGTTAAATATTACTTTTCTTGGCAATCTTTTTCTAATTTCCCCTCCTGAGCTTCGTGGATAAAGAAGAGTATTTCTGTATTAAAGCTTCTCTTTCATTCACCACAGTTCTTTCACCTCTGTCTGGGTCTCAGTCTGTCTTTTGTTTCACTCTTCCTCTCTCTTTCTCTTCGCTCTTCCTTTCGATGTCTCTGTCTCTCTCCATGTCTGTCTCTCTCCGTGTCTCTGTCTCTCTCCATGTCTGTCTCTCTCCGTGTCTCTGTCTCTCTCCATGTCTGTCTCTCTCCATGTCTGTCTCTCTCCATGTCTGTCTCTCTCCATGTCTGTCTCTCTCCATGTCTGTCTCTCTCCATGTCTGTCTCTCTCCATGTCTCTTTCTCTTCGCTCTTCCTTTCGATGTCTCTGTCTCCATGTCTGTCTCTCTCCGTGTCTCTGTCTCTCTCCGTGTCTCTGTCTCTCTCCATGTCTGTCTCTCTCCATGTCTGTCTCTCTCCGTGTCTCTGTCTCTCTCCATGTCTGTCTCTCTCCATGTCTGTCTCTCTCCGTGTCTCTGTCTCTCTACGTGTCTGTCTCTCTCCATGTCTCTGTCTCTCTCCGTGTCTGTCTCTCTCCATGTCTCTGTCTCTCTCCGTGTCTCTGTCTCTCTCCATGTCTGTCTCTCTCCATGTCTCTGTCTCTCTCCATGTCTGTCTCTCTCCATGTCTCTGTCTCTCTCCATGTCTGTCTCTCTCCATGTCTCTGTCTCTCTCCATGTCTCTTTCTCTTCGCTCTTCCTTTCGATGTCTCTGTCTCTCTCCGTGTCTGTCTCTCTCCATGTCTCTGTCTCTCTCCGTGTCTCTGTCTCTCTCCATGTCTCTGTCTCTCTCCATGTCTGTCTCTCTCCATGTCTCTGTCTCTCTCCATGTCTCTGTCTCTCTCCATGTCTCTGTCTCTCTCCATGTCTGTCTCTCTCCATGTCTGTCTCTCTCCATGTCTCTGTCTGTCTGTCTCTCTCCATGTCTCTGTCTCTCTCCCATGTCTCTGTCTCTCTCCATGTCTCTGTCTCTCTCCATGTCTCTGTCTCTCTCCGTGTCTCTGTCTCTGTCTCTCTCCATGTCTGTCTCTCTCCATGTCTCTGTCTCTCTCCATGTCTGTCTCTCTCCATGTCTCTGTCTCTCTCCATGTCTCTCTCCATGTCTCTGTCTCTCTCCGTGTCTCTGTCTCTCTCCATGTCTCTGTCTCTCTCCGTGTCTCTGTCTCTCTCCATGTCTCTGTCTCTCTCCATGTCTCTCTCCATGTCTCTGTCTCTCTCCATGTCTCTGTCTCTCTCCATGTCTCTGTCTCTCTCCATGTCTCTGTCTCTCTCCATGTCTGTCTCTCTCCATGTCTCTGTCTCTCTCTCCATGTCTCTGTCTCTCTCCATGTCTCTGTCTCTCTCCATGTCTGTCTCTCTCCATGTCTGTCTCTCTCCATGTCTGTCTCTCTCCGTGTCTCTGTCTCTCTCCATGTCTGTCTCTCTCCATGTCTGTCTCTCTCCATGTCTCTGTCTCTGTGTCTCTCTCTCTCCATGTCTGTCTCTCTCCGTGTCTCTGTCTCTCTGTCTCTGTGTCTCTGTCTCTCTCCGTGTCTCTGTCTCTCTCCATGTCTGTCTCTCTCCATGTCTGTCTCTCTCCATGTCTGTCTGTCTCTCTCCATGTCTGTCTCTCTCCATGTCTGTCTCTCTCCATGTCTGTCTCTCTCCATGTCTGTCTCTCTCCATGTCTCTCTCCGTGTCTCTGTCTCTCTCCATGTCTGTCTCTCTCCATGTCTCTGTCTCTCTCCGTGTCTCTGTCTCTCTCCATGTCTCTCTCCGTGTCTCTCCATGTCTCTCTCTCCATGTCTGTCTCTCTCCATGTCTCTGTCTCTCTCCGTGTCTCTGTCTCTCTCCCATGTCTCTCTCCCGTGTCTCTGTCTCTCTCCATGTCTGTCTCTCTCCATGTCTCTGTCTCTCTCCGTGTCTCTGTCTCTCTCCATGTCTCTGTCTCTCTCCATGTCTGTCTCTCTCCGTGTCTCTGTCTCTCTCTCTCCATGTCTCTGTCTCTCTCCATGTCTCTGTCTCTCTCCATGTCTCTGTCTCTCTGTCCATGTCTGTCTCTCTCCATGTCTGTCTCTCTCCATGTCTGTCTCTCTCCATGTCTCTGTCTCTCTCCATGTCTCTGTCTCTCTCCGTGTCTCTGTCTCTCTCCGTGTCTCTGTCTCTCTCCATGTCTGTCTCTCTCCGTGTCTCTGTCTCTCTCCATGTCTCTGTCTTCCATGTCTCTGTCTCTCTCCATGTCTCTGTCTCTCTCCTCCATGTCTCTGTCTCTCTCCATGTCTGTCTCTCTCCATGTCTCTGTCTCTCTCCCATGTCTCTGTCTCTCTCCATGTCTGTCTCTCTCCATGTCTCTGTCTCTCTCCATGTCTCTGTCTCTCTCCATGTCTCTGTCTCTCTCCATGTCTCTGTCTCTCTCCATGTCTGTCTCTCTCCGTGTCTCTGTCTCTCTCCATGTCTGTCTCTCTCCATGTCTCTGTCTCTCTCCATGTCTCTGTCTCTCTCCGTGTCTCTGTCTCTCTCCATGTCTGTCTCTCTCCGTGTCTCTGTCTCTCTCCATGTCTCTGTCTCTCTCCATGTCTCTGTCTCTCTCCATGTCTGTCTCTCTCCATGTCTCTGTCTCTCTCCATGTCTGTCTGTCTCTCTCCATGTCTCTGTCTCTCTCCATGTGTCTCTGTCTCTCTCCATGTCTGTCTCTCTCCTCCATGTCTGTCTCTGTCTCTCTCCATGTCTGTCTCTCTCCATGTCTGTCTCTCTCCGTGTCTCTGTCTCTCTCCATGTCTGTCTCTCTCCATGTCTGTCTCTCTCCATGTCTCTGTCTCTCTCCATGTCTCTGTCTCTCTCCATGTCTCTGTCTCTCTCCATGTCCATGTCTCTGTCTGTCTCTCCATGTCTCTGTCTCTCTCCATGTCTCTGTCTCTGTCTCTCTCCATGTCTGTCTCTCTCCATGTCTCTGTCTCTCTCCATGTCTCTGTCTCTGTCTCCTCTCTCCATGTCTCTGTCTCTCTCCATGTCTCTGTCTCTCTCCATGTCTCTGTCTCTCTCCATGTCTCTGTCTCTCTCCATGTCTCTGTCTCTCTCCCATGTCTCTGTCTCTCTCCATGTCTCTGTCTCTCTCTCCATGTCTCTGTCTCTCTCCATGTCTCTGTCTCTCTCCATGTCTCTGTCTCTCTCCCATGTCTGTCTCTCTCCATGTCTCTGTCTCTCTCCATGTCTCTGTCTCTCTCCATGTCTCTGTCTCTCTCCTCTGTGTCTCTGTCTCTCTCCATGTCTGTCTCTCTCCATGTCTGTCTCTCTCCGTGTCTCTGTCTCTCTCCATGTCTGTCTCTCTCCATGTCTGTCTCTCTCCATGTCTCTGTCTCTCTCCATGTCTCTGTCTCTCTCCATGTCTCTGTCTCTCTCCATGTCTCTGTCTCTCTCCATGTCTGTCTCTCTCCATGTCTCTGTCTCTCTCCATGTCTCTGTCTCTCTCCATGTCTCTGTCTCTCTCCATGTCTGTCTCTCTCCATGTCTCTGTCTCTCTCCATGTCTCTGTCTCTCTCCATGTCTCTGTCTCTCTCCATGTCTCTGTCTCTGTCTCTGTCTCTCTCCATGTCTCTGTCTCTCTCCATGTCTCTGTCTCTCTCCATGTCTCTGTCTCTCTCCATGTCTCTGTCTCTCTCCATGTCTCTGTCTCTCTCCATGTCTCTGTCTCTCTCCGTGTCTCTGTCTCTCTCCATGTCTGTCTCTCTCCATGTCTGTCTCTCTCCATGTCTCTCTCTCCATGTCTCTCTCCCATGTCTGTCTCTCTCCGTGTCTCTGTCTCTCTCCATGTCTGTCTCTCTCCATGTCTGTCTCTCTCCATGTCTGTCTCTCTCCATGTCTCTGTCTCTCTCCATGTCTGTCTCTCTCCATGTCTGTCTCTCTCCATGTCCATGTCTCTGTCTCTCTCCATGTCTGTCTCTCTCCGTGTCTCTGTCTCTCTCCATGTCTCTGTCTCTCTCCATGTCTCTGTCTCTCTCCATGTCTCTGTCTCTCTCCATGTCTCTGTCTCTCTCCATGTCTCTGTCTCTCTCCATGTCTCTGTCTCTCTCCATGTCTCTGTCTCTCTCCATGTCTCTGTCTCTCTCCATGTCTCTGTCTCTCTCCATGTCTCTGTCTCTCTCCATGTCTCTGTCTCTCTCCATGTCTGTCTCTCTCCATGTCTGTCTCTCTCCATGTCTCTGTCTCTCTCCATGTCTGTCTCTCCATCCTGTCTCTGTCTCTGTCTCTCTCCATGTCTGTCTCTCTCCATGTCTGTCTCTCTCCGTGTCTCTGTCTCTCTCCATGTCTGTCTCTCTCCATGTCTGTCTCTCTCCATGTCTCTGTCTCTCTCCATGTCTCTGTCTCTCTCCATGTCTCTGTCTCTCTCCATGTCTCTGTCTCTCTCCATGTCTCTGTCTCTCTCCATGTCTCTGTCTCTCTCCATGTCTCTGTCTCTCTCCATGTCCTGTCTCTCTCCATGTCTCTGTCTCTCTCCATGTCTGTCTCTGTCTCTCCATGTCTGTCTCTCTCTGTCTGTCCATGTCTCTGTCTCTCTCCATGTCTCTGTCTCTCTCCATGTCTCTGTCTCTCTCCATGTCTCTGTGTCTCTGTCTCCATGTCTGTCTGTCTCTCTCCATGTCTCTGTCTCTCTCCATGTCTCTGTCTCTCTCCATGTCTCTGTCTCTCTCCATGTCTCTGTCTCTCTCCATGTCTCTGTCTCTCTCCATGTCTGTCTCTCTCCATGTCTGTCTCTCTCCATGTCTCTGTCTCTGTCTCTCTCCATGTCTGTCTCTCTCCCATGTCTGTCTCTGTCTCTCTCCATGTCTGTCTCTCTCCATGTCTGTCTCTCTCCATGTCTGTCTGCTCTCTCCATGTCTCTGTCTCTCTCCATGTCTGTCTCTCTCCATGTCTGTCTCTCTCCATGTCTCTGTCTCTCTCCATGTCTCTGTCTCTCTCCATGTCTCTGTCTCTCTCCATGTCTCTGTCTCTCTCCATGTCTGTCTCTCTCCATGTCTGTCTCTCTCCATGTCTGTCTCTCTCCATGTCTCTGTCTCTCTCCATGTCTCTGTCTCTCTCCATGTCTCTGTCTCTCTCCATGTCTCTGTCTCTCTCCGTGTCTGTCTCTCTCCGTGTCTCTGTCTCTCTCCATGTCTCTGTCTCTCTCCATGTCTGTCTCTCTCCATGTCTGTCTCTGTCTCTCTCTCATGTCTCTGTCTCTCTCCATGTCTCTGTCTCTCTCCATGTCTCTGTCTCTCTCCATGTCTCTGTCTGTCTCTGTCTCTCTCCATGTCTCTGTCTCTCTCCATGTCTCTCTCCATGTCTCTGTCTCTCTCCATGTCTGTCTCTCTCCATGTCTGTCTCTCTCCATGTCATGTCTCTGTCTCTCTCCATGTCTCTGTCTCTCTCCATGTCTCTGTCTCTCTCCATGTCTCTGTCTCTCTCCATGTCTGTCTCTCTCCATGTCTGTCTCTCTCCATGTCTCTGTCTCTCTCCGTGTCTCTGTCTCTCTCCATGTCTCTGTCTCTCTCCATGTCTCTGTCTCTCTCCATGTCTCTGTCTCTCTCCATGTCTCTGTCTCTCTCCATGTCTCTGTCTCTCTCATGTCTCTGTCTCTCTCCATGTCTCTGTCTCTCTCCATGTCTGTCTCTCTCCATGTCTGTCTCTCTCCATGTCTCTGTCTCTCTCCATGTCTCTGTCTCTCTCCATGTCTCTGTCTCTCTCCTCTCTCCATGTCTCTGTCTCTCTCCATGTCTCTGTCTCTCTCCGTGTCTCTGTCTCTCTCCATGTCTCTGTCTCTCTCCATGTCTGTCTCTCTCCATGTCTCTGTCTCTCTCCATGTCTCTGTCTCTCTCCCATGTCTCTGTCTCTCTCCATGTCTCTGTCTCTCTCCGTGTCTGTCTCTCTCCTCGTGTCTCTGTCTCTCCATCCATGTCTCTCCATGTCTCTCTCCATGTCTGTCTCTCTCCATGTCTGTCTCTCTCCGTGTCTCTGTCTCTCTCCATGTCTCTCTCTCCCATGTCTCTGTCTCTCTCCCATGTCTGTCTCTCTCCATGTGTCTGTCTCTCTCCATGTCTCTGTCTCTCTCCATGTCTCTGTCTCTCTCCATGTCTCTGTCTCTCTCCATGTCTCTGTCTCTCTCATGTCTCTCTCCATCTGTCTCTCTCCATGTCTCTGTCTCTCTCCATGTCTCTCTCTCCATGTCTCTGTCTCTCCATGTCTCTGTCTCTCTCCATGTCTGTCTCTCTCCATGTCTCTCTCTCTCTCCATGTCTCTGTCTCTCTCCATGTCTGTCTCTCCATGTCTCTGTCTCTCTCCATGTGTCTCTGTCTCTCTCTCCATGTCTCTGTCTCTCTCCATGTCTCTGTCTCTCTCCATGTCTCTGTCTCTCTCCATGTCTCTCTCTCTCCATGTCTGTCTCTCTCCATGTCTGTCTCTCTCCATGTCTGTCTGTCTCTCTCTCCGTGTCTCTGTCTCCTCTCCATGTCTGTCTCTCTCCATGTCTGTCTCTCTCCATGTCTGTCTCTCTCCATGTCTGTCTCTCTCCATGTCTGTCTCTCTCCATGTCTGTCTCTCTCCATGTCTGTCTCTCTCCATGTCTGTCTCTCTCCATGTCTGTCTCTCTCCATGTCTGTCTCTCTCCATGTCTCTGTCTCTCTCCATGTCTGTCTCTCTCCGTGTCTCTGTCTCTCTCCATGTCTGTCTCTCTCCATGTCTGTCTCTCTCCGTGTCTCTGTCTCTCTCCATGTCTGTCTCTCTCCATGTCTGTCTCTCTCCGTGTCTCTGTCTCTCTCCATGTCTCTGTCTCTCCATGTCTGTCTCTCTCCCTGTCTCTGTCTCTCTCCATGTCTGTCTCTCTCCATGTCTCTGTCTCTCTCCATGTCTGTCTCTCTCCATGTCTGTCTCTCTCCATGTCTGTCTCTCTCCATGTCTGTCTCTCTCCATGTCTCTGTCTCTCTCCATGTCTCTCTCCATGTCTCTGTCTCTCTCCATGTCTCTCTCCATGTCTCTGTCTCTGTCTCTCTCCATGTCTCTGTCTCTCTCCATGTCTCTCTCCATGTCTCTGTCTCTCTCCATGTCTCTCTCCATGTCTCTCTCCATGTCTCTGTCTCTCTCCATGTCTCTGTCTCTCTCCATGTCTGTCTCTCTCCATGTCTGTCTCTCTCCATGTCTGTCTCTCTCCATGTCTCTGTCTCTCTCCATGTCTCTGTCTCTCTCCATGTCTCTGTCTCTCTCCATGTCTCTGTCTCTCTCCATGTCTCTGTCTCTCTCTATGTATCTCTCCATGTCTCTGTCTCTCTCCATGTCTCTGTCTCTCTCCATGTCTCTGTCCATGTCTCTGTCTCTCTCCATGTCTCTGTCTCTCTCTATGTATCTCTCCATGTCTCTGTCTCTCTCCATTTCTCTGTCTCTCTCCACGTCTCTGTCTCTCTCTATGTATCTCTCTATGTCTCTCTGTATCTCTCTCCATGTCTCTCTGTATCTCTCCATGTCTCTCTGTATCTCTCTATGTCTCTCTGTATCTCTCTATGTCTCTCTGTCTCTCTCTATGTCTCTCTGTCTCTCTCTATGTCTCTCTGTCTCTCTCTATGTCTCTCTGTATCTCTCTATGTCTCTCTGTATCTCTCTATGTCTCTCTGTATCTCTCTATGTCTCTCTGTATCTCTCTATGTCTCTCTGTATCTCTCTATGTCTCTTTGTATCTCTCTATGTCTCTCTCTATGTCTCTCTGTCTCTCTCTATGTCTCTCTGTATCTCTCTATGTCTCTCTGTATCTCTATGTCTCTCTGTATCTCTCTATGTCTCTCTGTATCTCTCTATGTCTCTCTGTATCTCTCTATGTCTCTCTGTATCTCTCTATGTCTCTCTGTATCTCTCTATGTCTCTCTGTCTCTCTCTATGTCTCTCTGTATCTCTCTATGTCTCTCTGTATCTCTCCATGTCTCTCTGTATCTCTCTATGTCTCTCTGTATCTCTCTGTCTCTCTGTATCTCTCCATGTCTCTCTGTATCTCTCTATGTCTCTCTGTATCTCTCCATGTCTCTCTGTATCTCTCTATGTCTCTGTATCTCTCCATGTCTCTCTGTATCTCTCTATGTCTCTCTGTATCTCTCCATGTCTCTCTGTATCTCTCTATGTCTCTCTGTATCTCTCTATGTCTCTCTGTCTCTCTCTATGTCTCTCTGTCTCTCTCTATGTCTCTCTGTATCTCTCTATGTCTCTCTGTATCTCTCCATGTCTCTCTGTATCTCTCTATGTCTCTCTGTATCTCTCTATGTCTCTCTGTCTCTCTCTATGTCTCTCTGTCTCTCTCTATGTCTCTCTGTATCTCTCTATGTCTCTCTGTATCTCTCTATGTCTCTCTGTATCTCTCTATGTCTCTGTCTCTCTCTATGTCTCTCTGTATCTCTCTATGTCTCTCTGTATCTCTCTATGTCTCTCTGTATCTCTCTATGTCTCTCTGTATCTCTCCATGTCTCTCTGTATCTCTCCATGTCTCTCTGTATCTCTCTATGTCTCTCTGTCTCTCTCCATGTCTCTGTCTCTCTCCATGTCTCTGTCTCGCTCCATGTCTCTGTCTCTCTCCATGTCTCTGTCTCGCTCCATGTCTCTGTCTCTCTCCATGTCTCTCTCCATGTCTCTGTCTCTCTCCATGTCTCTGTCTCTCTCCATGTCTCTGTCTCTCTCCATGTCTCTCTCCATGTCTCTGTCTCTCTCCATGTCTCTCTCCATGTCTCTGTCTCTCTCCATGTCTCTGTCTCTCTCCATGTCTCTCTCCACATCTCTGTCTCTCTCCATTTCTCTCTCCATGTCTCTGTCTCTCTCCATGTCTCTGTCTCTCTCCATGTCTCTGTCTCGTTCCATGTCTCTGTCTCGTTCCATGTCTCTGTCTCGCTCCATGTCTCTGTCTCGCTCCATTTCTCTGTCTCGATCCATGTCTCTGTCTCGCTCCATGTCTCTGTCTCGTTCCATGTCTCTGTCTCGCTCCATGTCTCTGTCTCGCTCCATGTCTCTGTCTCGCTCCATGTCTCTGTCTCGCTCCATGTCTCTGTCTCGCTCCATGTCTCTGTCTCTCTCCATGTCTCTCTCCATGTCTCTGTCTCTCTCCATGTCTCTCTCCATGTCTCTGTCTCGCTCCATGTCTCTCTCCATGTCTCTGTCTCTCTCCATGTCTCTGTCTCGCTCCATGTCTCTGTCTCGCTCCATGTCTCTGTCTCGCTCCATGTCTCTGTCTCGCTCCATGTCTCTGTCTCGCTCCATGTCTCTGTCTCTCTCCATGTCTCTGTCTCTCTCCGTGTCTCTGTCTCTCTCCGTGTCTCTGTCTCGCTCCGTGTCTCTGTCTCTCTCTATGTCTCTGTCTCTCTCCATGTCTCTGTCTCTCCCATGTCTCTGTCTCTCACCATGTCTCTGTCTCTCTCCATGTCTCTGTCTCTCTCCATGTCTCTGTCTCTCTCCATGTCTCTTTCTCTCTCTATGTCTCTGTCTCTCTCCATGTCTCTGTCTCTCTCCATGTCTCTGTCTCTCTCTATGTATCTCTCCATGTCTCTGTCTCTCTCCATGTCTCTGTCTCTCTCCATGTCTCTGTCCATGTCTCTGTCTCTGTCTCTCTCCATGTCTCTGTCTCTCTCTATGTATCTCTCCATGTCTCTGTCTCTCTCTATGTATCTCTCTATGTCTCTCTGTATCTCTCTATGTCTCTCTGTATCTCTCCATGTCTCTCTGTATCTCTCTATGTCTCTCTGTATCTCTCTATGTCTCTCTGTATCTCTCTATGTCTCTCTGTCTCTCTCTATGTCTCTCTGTCTCTCTCTATGTCTCTCTGTATCTCTCTATGTCTCTCTGTATCTCTCTATGTCTCTCTGTATCTCTCTATGTCTCTCTGTATCTCTCTATGTCTCTCTGTATCTCTCTATGTCTCTCTGTCTCTCTCTATGTCTCTCTGTCTCTCTCTATGTCTCTCTGTCTCTCTCTATGTCTCTCTGTATCTCTCTATGTCTCTCTGTATCTCTCTATGTCTCTCTGTATCTCTCTATGTCTCTCTGTATCTCTCTATGTCTCTCTGTATCTCTCTATGTCTCTCTGTATCTCTCTATGTCTCTCTGTATCTCTCTATGTCTCTCTGTCTCTCTCTATGTCTCTCTGTATCTCTCTATGTCTCTCTGTATCTCTCCATGTCTCTCTGTATCTCTCTATGTCTCTCTGTATCTCTCTGTCTCTCTGTATCTCTCCATGTCTCTCTGTATCTCTCTATGTCTCTCTGTATCTCTCCATGTCTCTCTGTATCTCTCTATGTCTCTCTGTATCTCTCCATGTCTCTCTGTATCTCTCTATGTCTCTCTGTATCTCTCCATGTCTCTCTGTATCTCTCTATGTCTCTCTGTATCTCTCTATGTCTCTCTGTCTCTCTCTATGTCTCTCTGTCTCTCTCTATGTCTCTCTGTATCTCTCTATGTCTCTCTGTATCTCTCCATGTCTCTCTGTATCTCTCTATGTCTCTCTGTATCTCTCTATGTCTCTCTGTCTCTCTCTATGTCTCTGTCTCTCTCTATGTCTCTCTGTATCTCTCTATGTCTCTCTGTATCTCTCTATGTCTCTCTGTATCTCTCTATGTCTCTCTGTATCTCTCCATGTCTCTCTGTATCTCTCCATGTCTCTCTGTATCTCTCTATGTCTCTCTGTATCTCTCCATGTCTCTCTGTATCTCTCTATATCTCTCTATATCTCTCTATGTCTCTCTGTCTCTCTCTATGTCTCTCTGTATCTCTCTATGTCTCTCTGTATCTCTTTATGTCTCTCTGTATCTCTCTATGTCTCTCTGTATCTCTCTATGTCTCTCTGTCTCTCTCTATGTCTCTCTGTATCTCTCCATGTCTCTCTGTATCTCTTTATGTCTCTCTGTATCTCTCTATGTCTCTCTGTATCTCTCCATGTCTCTCTGTCTCTCTCTATGTCTCTCTGTATCTCTCTATGTCTCTCTGTCTCTCTCCATGTCTCTCTGTATCTCTCTATGTCTCTCTGTATCTCTCCATGTCTCTCTGTCTCTCTCTATGTCTCTCTGTCTCTCTCTATGTCTCTCTGTATCTCTCTATGTCTCTCTGTCTCTCTCTATGTCTCTCTGTATCTCTCCATGTCTCTCTGTATCTCTCTATGTCTCTCTGTATCTCTCCATGTCTCTCTGTATCTCTCTATATCTCTCTATATCTCTCTATGTCTCTCTGTCTCTCTCTATGTCTCTCTGTCTCTCTCTATGTCTCTCTGTATCTCTCTCAATTGGCATGGGAAACAACTGTTAACATTGTCAAAGCAGATGCAGTTGATAATAAAAGAAGTGACAACAGCAAACATTACACTCACAGAAGTTCCAAAAGAATATAGACATTACAAGTGTCATATTATGCATCTCTACAGTGTTGTAACGATGTGAAAATCGTTAAAGTACAAAATGGAAAATAAATAAACATAAATATGGGTTGTATTTACAATGGTGTTTGTTCTTCACTGGTTGCCCTTTTCTTGTGGCAACAGGTCACAAATCTTGCTGCTGTGATGGCACACTGTGGTATTTCACCCAATAGATATGGGAGTTTATCAAAATTGGGTTTGTTTTCAAATTCTTTGTGGATCTGTGTAATCTGAGGGAAATATGTGTCTCTAATATGGTCATACATTTGGCAGGCGGTTACGAAGTACAACTCAGTTTCCACCTCATTTTGTGGGCAGTGTGCACATAGCCTGTCTTCTCTTGAGAGCCAGATCTGCCTACGGCGGCCTTTCTCAATAGCAAGGTTATGCTCACTGAGTCTGTATATAGTCAAAGCTTTCCTTAAGTTTGTGTCAGTCACAGTGGTCAGGTATTCTGCCACTGTGTACTCTCTGTTTAGGGCCAAATAGCATTCTAGTTTGCTCTGTTTTTGTATTTTTTTCTCAATGTGTCCAATGATCATTTTTTTGTATCTTTTAGTTTTCTCATGATTTGATTGGGTCTAATTGTGTTGCTGTCCTGGGGCTCTGGGGGGGTCTGTTTGTGTTTGTGGACAGAGCTCCAGGACCAGCTTGCTTAGGGGACTCTTCTCCAGGTTCATCTCTCTGTAGGTGATGGCTTTGTAATGGAAGGTTTGGGAATGGCTTCCTTTTAGGTGGTTGTAGAATTTAACGTCTCTTTTCTGGATTTTGATAATTAGCGCGTATCGGCAAGATTTCTGCATGCAGTCTCAATTTGGTGTTTGTCCCATTTTGTGAAATGTTGGTTGGTGAGCGGACCCCAGACCTCACAACCATAAAGGGCAATGGATTCTATGACTGATTCAAGTATTTTTAGCCAGATCCTAATTGGTATGTTGAATTTTTATGTTCCTTTTGATGGCATAGAAGGCCCTTCTTGCCTTGTCTCTCATCTCGTTCACAGCTTTGTGGAAGTTACCTGTGGCGCTGATGTTGAGGCTGAGGTATGTATAGTTTATGAGCTCTTGGGCGACGGTGTCTAGATGGAATTTGTATTTCTGGTCCTGGTGACTGGACCTTTTTTGGAACACATTATTTTTGACTTACTTTCTTTCTCTTTCTTTTTCACTCTCTCTATTTCTCTTTCCCTCTTTATTCCTCTTTACCTTTCTCTCTCTCCCTCTGTTTCTCTCTCTCTCCCTCTCCCTCTGTTTCTCTCTCTCCCTCTGTTTCTCTCTCTCTCCCTCTCCCTCTGTTTCTCTCTCTCCCTCTGTCTCTCTCTCTCTCTCTCCCTCTGTTTCTCTCTCTCCCTCTGTCTCTCTCTCTCTCTCTCTCCCTCTGTTTCTCTCTCTCCCTCTGTTTCTCTCTCTCTCCTCTCCCTCTGTTTCTCTCTCTCCCTCTGTTTCTCTCTCTCCCTCTGTTTCTCTCTCTCCCTCTGTTTCTCTTTCTTGGTCTCTGTTTCTCTCTCTCTCCCTCTGTTTCTCTCTCTCCTTCTGTTTCTCTCTCTCTCCCTCTGTTTCTCTCTCTCTCCTTCTGTTTCTCTCTCTCCTTCTGTTTCTCTCTCTCTCCCTCTGTTTCTCTCTCTCCTTCTGTTTCTCTCTCTCTCCCTCTGTTTCTCTCTCTCTCTCCTTCTGTTTCCCTCTCTCCTTCTGTTTCTCTCTCTCCCCTCTGTTTCTCTCTCTCTCTCCTTCTGTTTCTCTCTCTCTCCCTCTGTTTCTCTCTCTCTCTCCTTCTGTTTCTCTCTCTCCTTCTGTTTCTCTCTCTCTCCCTCTGTTTCTCTCTGTCTCTCCTTCTGTTTCTCTCTCTCCCTCTGTTTCTCTCTCTCTCCCTCTGTTTCTCTCTCTCGGTCTCTGTTTATCTCTCTTGGTCTCTCTCTCTCTCTCTCACTCCCTCTGTTTCTCTCTCTCTCTCTCTCTCTCTCTCTCTCTCTCTCTCTCTCTCTCCTCTGTTTCTCTCTCTCTCCCTCTCCCTCTGTTTCTCTCTCTCTCTCTCTCTCTCTCTCTCTCTCTCTCTCCCTCTGTTTCTCTCTCTCTCCCTCTCCCTCTGTTTCTCTCTCTCTCCCTCTGTTTCTCTCTCTCTCCCTCTGTTTCTCTCTCTCCCTCTGTTTCTCTCTCTCTCTGTTTCTCTCTCTTGGTCTCTGTTTCTCTCTCTTGGTCTCTGTTTCTCTCTCTTGGTCTCTGTTTCTCTCTCTTGGTCTCTCTCTCTCTCTCTCTCTCTCTCTCTCTCCCTCTGTTTCTCTCTCTCTCTCTCTCTCTCTCTCTCTCTCTCTCTCTCTCTCCCCTCTGTTTCTCTCTCTCTCCCTCTGTTTCTCTCTCTCTCCCTCTGTTTCTCTCTCTCTCCCTCTGTTTCTCTCTCTCTCCCTCTGTTTCTCTCTCTCTCCCTCTGTTTCTCTCTCTCTCCCTCTGTTTCTCTCTCTCTCCCTCTGTTTCTCTCTCTTGGTCTCTGTTTCTCTCTCTCTCCCTCTGTTTCTCTCTCTCTCTCTCTCTCCCTCTGTTTCTCTCTCTCTCCCTCTGTTTCTCTCTCTCTCCCTCTGTTTCTCTCTCTCTCCCTCTGTTTCTCTCTCTCTCCCTCTGTTTCTCTCTCTTGGTCTCTGTTTCTCTCTCTCCCTCTGTTTCTCTTTCTCCCTCTGTTTCTCTCTCTTCCTCTGTTTCTCTCTCTCTCCCTCTGTTTCTCTCTCTCTCCCTCTGTTTCTCTCTCTCTCCCTCTGTTTCTCTTTCACCCTCTGTTTCTCTCTCGGTCTCTGTTTCTCTCTCTCCCCCTCTGTTTCTCTCTCTCCCCCTCTGTTTCTCTCTCTCTCCCTCTCCCTCTGTTTCTCTCTCTCTCCCTCTCCCTCTGTTTCTCTCTCTCTCCCTCTCCCTCTGTTTCTCTCTCTCCGTCTCTGTTTCTCTCTCTCTCCCTCATTATTTATTTGTGTTTTCTGTGTGTGTGTGTGTGTGTGTGTGTGTGTGTGTGTGTGTGAGACACACAGCTCTTAAGTTTGCCTGTGTGCATGTGATAATATGTGTGCATATACAGTAGGTGTGTAATGTAACCAGGCCCCTGCAGTAACATTCTATTATCCAGGCATAAATCCTGTTGCAGTGAAAGCTGTGAAATTAGCCATTCCTCCTCTAGGGCACAACTCCCTCTGCTCGCTTTCATCTTAACACACACACACACACACACACACACACACACACACACACACACACACACACACACACACACACACACACACACACACACACACACACACACACACACACACACACACACACACACACACACACACTTCTCTCTCCTTTGGAACCTGTCAGTCTCAATCACCAACCATCTAAATAACCCTGCAATCTCGAATGTTTAGCGTTCTCAATCACCAACCATCTAAATAACCCTGCAATCTCTAATGTTTAGCGTTCTCAATCACCAACCATCTAAATAACCCTGCAATCTCTAATGTTTAGCGTTCTCAATCACCAACCATCTAAATAACCCTGCAATCTCTAATGTTTAGCGTTCTCAACCACCAACCATCTAAATAACCCTGCAATCTCTAATGTTTAGCGTTCTCAATCACCAACCATCTAAATAACCCTGCAATCTCGAATGTTTAGCGTTCTCAATCACCAACCATCTAAATAACCCTGCAATCTCGAATGTTTAGCGTTCTCAACCACCAACCATCTAAATAACCCTGCAATCTCTAATGTTTAGCATTCTCAATCACCAACCATCTAAATAATCCATCGATCTCTAATGTTTAGCGTTCTCAATCACCAACCATCTAAATAACCCTGCAATCTCTAATGTTTAGCATTCTCAATCACCAACCATCTAAATAATCCATCGATCTCTAATGTTTAGCGTTCTCAATCACCAACCATCTAAATAACCCTGCAATCTCTAATGTTTAGCGTTCTCAATCACCAACCATCTAAATAACCCTGCAATCTCTAATGTTTAGCGTTCTCAATCACCAACCATCTAAATAACCCTGCAATCTCTAATGTTTAGCGTTCTCAACCACCAACCATCTAAATAACCCTGCAATCTCTAATGTTTAGCGTTCTCAACCACCAACCATCTAAATAACCCTGCGATCTCTAATGTTTAGCGTTCTCAACCACCAACCATCTAAATAATCCAGCGATCTCTAATGTTTAGCGTTCTCAACCACCAACCATCTAAATAACCCTGCAATCTCTAATGTTTAGCGTTCTCAACCACCAACCATCTAAATAACCCTGCAATCTCTAATGTTTAGCGTTCTCAATCACCAACCATCTAAATAACCCTGCAATCTCTAATGTTTAGCGTTCTCAATCACCAACCATCTAAATAACCCTGCAATCTCTAATGTTTAGCGTTCTCAATCACCAACCATCTAAATAACCCTGCAATCTCTAATGTTTAGCGTTCTCAATCACCAACCATCTAAATAACCCTGCAATCTCTAATGTTTAGCGTTCTCAATCACCAACCATCTAAATAACCCTGCAATCTCTAATGTTTAGCGTTCTCAACCACCAACCATCTAAATAACCCTGCAATCTCTAATGTTTAGCGTTCTCAACCACCAACCATCTAAATAACCCTGCAATCTCTAATGTTTAGCGTTCTCAACCACCAACCATCTAAATAACCCTGCAATCTCTAATGTTTAGCGTTCTCAACCACCAACCATCTAAATAACCCTGCAATCTCTAATGTTTAGCGTTCTCAATCACCAACCATCTAAATAACCCTGCAATCTCTAATGTTTAGCGTTCTCAACCACCAACCATCTAAATAACCCTGCAATCTCTAATGTTTAGCGTTCTCAACCACCAACCATCTAAATAACCCTGCAATCTCTAATGTTTAGCGTTCTCAATCACCAACCATCTAAATAACCCTGCAATCTCTAATGTTTAGCGTTCTCAATCACCAACCATCTAAATAACCCTGCAATCTCTAATGTTTAGCGTTCTCAATCACCAACCATCTAAATAACCCTGCAATCTCTAATGTTTAGCGTTCTATGAATGCTGTTGTATCTTGTGTTTTGTGTAATGTAAGTGCCTTAATGTGTTTGGACCCCAGGAAGATTAATGGGAATCCCCTAATACATACAAATAAATAAAAATCTCTGTCATATCCTCACCACCTACCCCCTTAAATACCCCCATAAACTACAGCCGTTACTGAGGCTATAGAAGCTCCTAGCAGTTATCATAGCCGTAGGCTGAGCCCGGTTGGATGAAGAGTCTGGTTCCAATAATAAGAGCGCTGATCAGAGGAATCCATCCACTCTGTGTGTGTTTGTGTTATGTATTGTACACCTACTAAAAGGTGAGCCATGGTTATCCCCTAAAGTTTGCTGTCTTCACATAACATAACTCATTCTGTGTTTTACATTGTGTACAGTTCATGGGTGTGTATGTTTGTTTGTGTGATTGTGTGTTTATGTAAGTTATTATGAAACTTAATCTCTGTCACTATTGCTTCAAAGAACTAATATCAAGTTCTGTGATGATGACACATTTGCTTGGATGTTTTTTTTATTAGTAATGGCTATCTGGTTACAGTGTTTAATTGAATAGGCATGTGGTAATCCCTGGCACATCCTGATGATGCTTCCTGTTTTTAATGAAATCCTTATCGCAGTTAGTGGCTAGATACTGTGGTTATCCAGGCTAGCCTGGTTAGAGTGGTTATCCTGGCTAGTCTGGTTAGTGTGGTTATCCTGGCTAGTCTGGTTAGTGTGGTTATCCTGGCTAGTCTGGTTAGTGTGGTTATCCTGGCTAGTCTGGTTAGTGTGGTTATCCTGGCTAGTCTGGTTAGTGTGGTTATCCTGGCTAGTCTGGTTAGTGTGGTTATCCAGGCTAGCCTGGTTAGAGTGGTTATCCTGGCTAGTCTGGTTAGTGTGGTTATCCTGGCTAGTCTGGTTAGTGTGGTTATCCAGGCTAGTCTGGTTAGTGTGGTTATCCTGGCTAGTCTGGTTAGTGTGGTTATCCAGGCTAGCCTGGTTAGAGTGGTTATCCTGGCTAGTCTGGTTAGTGTGGTTATCCTGGCTAGTCTGGTTAGTGTGGTTATCCAGGCTAGCCTGGTTAGAGTGGTTATCCTGGCTAGTCTGGTTAGTGTGGTTATCCTGGCTAGTCTGGTTAGTGTGGTTATCCAGGCTAGTCTGGTTAGTGTGGTTATCCTGGCTAGCCTGGTTAGAGTGGTTATCCTGGCTAGCCTGGTTAGAGTGGTTATCCTGGCTAGTCTGGTTAGTGTGGTTATCCTGGCTAGTCTGGTTTGTGTGGCTAGCCTGATTAGTGTGGTTATCCTGGCTAGCCTGGTTAGTGTGGTTATCCTGGCTAGTGTGGCCTGCCTGATTAGTGTGGTTATCCTGGCTAGCCTGGTTAGTGTGGCTAGCCTGGTTATTGTGGCTAGCCTGGTTAGTATGGTTTGTGTGCAATGTTCCCTCTTATCCTGACTACCCTAGCTAGCCTGGTTAGTGTCTCTAATGTGGTTATCCTGGCTAGTGTTGCTGGCCTGGTTAGTGTGGTTATCCTGGTTAGTGTTGCTGGCCTGGTTAGTGTGGTTATCCTGGTTAGTGTTGCTGGCCTGGTTAGTATGGTTATCCTGGTTAGTGTTGCTGGCCTGGTTAGTATGGTTGTCCTGGTTAGTGTTGCTGGCCTGGTTAGTGTTGCTGGCCTGGTTAGTGTGGTTATCCTGGTTAGTGTTGCTGGCCTGGTTAGTATGGTTGTCCTGGTTAGTGTTGCTGGCCTGGTTAGTATGGTTATCCTGGTTAGTGTGGTTATCCTGGTTAGTGTGGTTAGTGTTACTGGCCTGGTTAGTGTGGTTAAAATTCAAAAGTTCACTTAGTCACTTAGAAATGTATTTGTTTTTGAAAGAAAAGCAAAAAAAAATGTGTCCATTAAAATAACATTCATCAGAAATACAGTGTAGACATTGTTAATGTTGTAAATGACTATTGTAGCTGGAAACAGCTATTTTTTTTAGGGAATATCTACATAGACGTACAAAGGCCCATTATCAGCAACCATCACTCCTGTGTTCCAATGGCACGTTGTGTTAGCTAATCCAAGTTTAGCATTTTAAAAGGATAATTGATCATTAGAAAAGCCTTTTGCAATGATGTTAGCACAGCTGAAAACTGTTGTTCTGATTAAAGAAGCAATAAAACTGGCCTTCTTTAGACTAGTTGAGTATCTGGAGCATCAGCATTACCAAATAGGTATATCTTCTGTATACCACCCCTACCTTGTCACAAAACAACTGATTGGCTCAAACGCATTAAGAAGGAAAGAAATTCCACAAATGAACTTTTAACAAAGCACACCTTTTAATTGAAATGCATTCCAGTTGACCACCACATAAAGCTGGTTGAGAGTGTGCAAAACTGTCATCAGGGCAAAGGGTGGCTACTTTGAAGAATCTCAAATATAAAATATAAACAAATCATTATAACAATTTTGGTTACGACATGATTCCATATGTGTTATTTCATAGTTGTGATGTCTTCACTATTATTCTACAATGTAGAAAGTAGTCAAAATAAAGAAAAACCCTATAATGAGAAGGTGTGTACAAACTTTTGACTGGTAGTGTATGGATCTGTGCCATTTACTTTGAACTGGACTGTGTTTACAGGATGAGCGGTCGTGAGTAGATGTGCTTGTTTTGAGATCAAAGCGAGAGCTGCTTGTATCTACGTTTGCACATTCTGTTCATATCCTTTAATAGTTAGTGAGTTAGTAGCCCAGTTATTGCTAATTTGTAGTCAGCAATAGGGGAGTGATTGCTTCCTACAAGAGCACAAAACATGTACATTTCTAGACATCTTTGAAAAGCAAGTCAGGAGCTTTTTTGTCTTAAAAGGGGCAGTGTTGTATTTTGAGACTGGTTTGAATAAGCTAAGTAGCCAATAGGCAGAGGGTAGCATGATTTGTCTGATTCTCTGTAATAATGGTATGGGAATAGTAATGCATTTTATTTTGTAAAGTAGATTCTTGCATCAAACAAGGCAACATTTTCAGTCACCTCCTTGTCTGAAGGACAAGTGGATAAACAGGTTGATGCAAAGCCATGCATGTTTTTTCAAAAGGCTCATGGACCGTAGGCCTACATTGAACACCACACATTAGCTGCTACTGTAGGCTGAATGATAGAAAAGCTATTTCCATGTTAAAATGTTATGGGATGTATTTTCTCCATTTCTTTTGATGGTAGGCCACTCTGGTAGGCCTTCGTTATGAACAAATAGCCACAGTAGCCTACTCGACCTCTGTTGAAACTGTACATTACAGTGGGTAGAGCCTCAGTGTTCACAGTAAACGCTCTCTGGAAGTTGCACAACGTTCAAGTTTGTGCTCAGCAGACCTGACATTTGCTCAGTCCCCAACATTTTTGGGGGGGACATGGTTGGTGTGATTAACCTGTTTAGTGTAGTTAATCCTGGTTAGTTTTTGTATTATTTGGCAAGTCAGTTCTTATTTACAATGACGGCCTACACCAGCCAAACCCGGTTGACACTGGGCCAATGGTGCGCCACCCTATGGGACTCCCAATCACAGTTGGTTGTGATACAGCCTGGATTCAAACCAGGGTGTCTGTAGTGACACCTCTAGCACGGAGATGCAGTGCCTTAGACCTCTGCACCACTCGGGAGCAGTGTGGTTAGTCTGGCTAGCGAGCAACTTGCATAAGCCTGGTTGTATAACACTGGCATGGTACGTCTCAGCCCCAGGCAGATGAAACAGAGGAGACAGGGTGTGTGTGTGTGTTTTTGTGTGTGTTTGTGTGTGGCCGCCACCAGCTCCCTCTCCTGGTTCTCATTAGA
Organism: Oncorhynchus tshawytscha; assembly: GCF_018296145.1. Taxonomy (NCBI): domain Eukaryota; kingdom Metazoa; phylum Chordata; class Actinopteri; order Salmoniformes; family Salmonidae; genus Oncorhynchus; species Oncorhynchus tshawytscha. Next base: position 35,027,740 of record NC_056450.1, on the reverse strand, counting down.
TCTCAGCTCCCTGAGGAGGAACGGACCATCAGATTGATTACTCTTGTCCGTGTCAAAGCACACACAGAGCCTTAGCCAGGTCCACTTGATAGTCAGTAAACATCCCTGGTTTGAAGTCAATGGGAAAGAACACTTATCTAAAACAATCAACAAAGACAGTATTGATTCAATAGTAATCTCTCCTACTCACTCTAACCTGTTTAACATAATCAGACAATTAAGTTGATAAGATGATTCCAATGGTGCATTTCCATACAGGATTTACCACAATGTTTTACCCCAAAAGCCACCATCTGTGCGGGCCGTCACTGGTGTCTCTCTGGGCCATGGCTACAACGGTCCTCCTCTGCCTCGGGGCCAAAGCCAGAGACCACTGGTACTTTTGAGATGACATTTACATGTCTGCGAACTGTAACACCTTCTCACAAAGCAACTGTTTTTGATGATGCAGAGGCTGTTGATTCTGCTCTTCATTGTCAGCCCTAGATATGGAAACACAATGTCTCCAGAACAACATTAGGGTGTAGACACCAGTCAAAAGGCAGCACAAGTGTGTGGGACTGGGTGTTTCTCCTCTCCTCTCCTCTCCTCTCCTCTCCTCTCCTCTCCTCTCCTCTCCTCTCCTCTCCTCTCCTCCTCCCTCCTCCCTCTCCTCCTCCTCTCCTCTCCTCTCCTCTCCTCTCCTCTCCTCCTCCTCCCTCGCCTCGCCTCGCCTCGCCTCGCCTCGCCTCGCCTCGCCTCGCCTCTCCTCTCCTCTCCTCTCCTCTCTCTCTCCTCTCCTCTCCTCTCCTCTCCTCTCCTCTCCTCTCCTCTCCTCTCCTCTCCTCGCCTCGCCTCGCCTCGCCTCGCCTCGCCTCGCCTCGCCTCGCCTCGCCTCGCCTCGCCTCGCCCTCTCCTCTCCTCTCCTCTCCTCTCCTCTCCTCCTCTCCTCTCATTAATAGCATATGGAGATAGGCAGATGCAGCCTGGCTGGCTATATTTCAGAACAGAGTTTAGTAAGCTGTCATAAATTCACTCTATGCTAGAGCTCCATTCCATCAATCCTGGTCACAGAGTTTCCGGTGTACATTTAAAAAAAACATGATTCTACATATAATGTTCTTACATTTTGGGACAATACAGTCTATCTGCAATGTGTTTTTTAACACATAGTGTGTGTGTGTGTGTGTGTGTGTACTGTGTGTGTGTGTTTTCATATCTGCGAATGTGTTAGTGTGTTTTTGGTTAAATCTGTCATTGTGTTCAGTCCCCTGTGGTGCTGCACTGTTTTCAGTAAAACCTTTACGGCTGTATTAATGTAGGATTTTACGACACCCCTGTTGACTTAATACCCCTAATACTCAGCAAAGAATTCCTGAAATCATTTTTGGACCTCGCTGAGCCTCTGCTATATGAATAACAGCTTGAACAAGAGAACAAACTTTTGTTAATACAAACAGTAATAATCAAATCCCAGATTTCCCTGCACAACAACAATTAGGGTTTATTTAAATAAAAACAGATTTATGTGGAGAAACATGAACGTTTTGTTGCTTAATGTCCCAAAGAGTACAAAGATGGTCACGATGAGCAGGAGGGTTGAGGTACCGTATATGAAATTGACATTATAACGTGAGTCACACATACGCCTCTCTTATCAACCTCACCAGGGGCCCCTGTTTATCTTTCTTCTCATTGGCTATACACCCTACTCTGCTTTGAGCCTGTTGGTTGTTCAGCCTCCAGTGTGTTGTGCTCATTGGCTGTTCACCTTGCTGTGCGTAAATGGCAGTAAGGTAACAGGAAATTAGATATTTGTCCTGCTTTGACCTGCCCTGTAAACTCACACCAGCTGCTTGGGGTTCTCTTACCCCCTACCACCCTCTACCCCCTGTCTTCCTGTGTTCTCTTACCCCCTACCACCCTCTACCCCTGTCTTCCTGTGTTATATTACCCCTACCACCCTCTACCCCCTGTCTTCCTGTGTTATATTACCCCCTACCACCCTCTACCCCCTGTCTTCCTGTGTTCTCTTACCCCCTACCACCCTCTACCCCCTGTCTTCCTGTGTTCTTTTACCCCCTACCACCCTCTACCCCCTGTCTTCCTGTGTTCTTTTACCCCTACCACCCTCTACCCCCTGTCTTCCTGTGTTCTTTTACCCCCTACCACCCTCTATCCCCTGTCTTCCTGTGTTATATTACCCCCTACCACCCTCTACCCCCTGTCTTCCTGTGTTATATTACCCCCTACCACCCTCTACCCCCTGTCTTCCTGTGTTCTCTTACCCCCTACCACCCTCTACCCCCTGTCTTCCTGTGTTCTCTTACCCCCTACCACCCTCTATCCCCTGTCTTCCTGTGTTCTCTTACCCCCTACCACCCTCTACCCCCTGTCTTCCTGTGTTATATTACCCCCTACCACCCTCTACCCCCTGTCTTCCTGTGTTATATTACCCCCTACCACCCTCTACCCCCTGTCTTCCTGTGTTCTCTTACCCGCTACCACCCTCTATCCCCTGTCTTCCTGTGTTCTCTTACCCCCTACCACCCTCTATCCCCTGTCTTCCTGTGTTATATTACCCCTACCACCCTCTACCCCTGTCTTCCTGTGTTCTCTTACCCCCCTACCACCCTCTATCCCCTGTCTTCCTGTGTTATATTACCCCCTACCACCCTCTACCCCCTGTCTTCCTGTGTTCTTTTACCCCCTACCACCCTCTACCCCCTGTCTTCCTGTGTTCTTTTACCCCCTACCACCCTCTACCCCCTGTCTTCCTGTGTTCTCTTACCCCCTACCACCCTCTACCCCCTGTCTTCCTGTGTTATATTACCCCCTACCACCCTCTACCCCCTGTCTTCCTGTGTTATATTACCCCACTACTACCCCCAAACACAGCATCCCGTTCCTCACCCCCTGGCTTTAATGGTCTATGTTCTGTTACTCCACTTGGCCACATAGCCCTAACCACTCAATTTCCACGTCCTATGGACCCTCACTACCTCCCACATGGCTCCGTGTTAATGATGGAGCAAGGGGCCCTCTCCTGCCAAATCATTGGGGAGAGAGTACACCCTTCCACTCCTAGCGTGCATGTGTTTCTGTAGAGAACAACACCTCTCCACTCCTCAATCTAACAGCCAAAACACTGGAAACTCCCAAGTCTACTGCTTCTCAGTAAACTCTACTTTCCGCATTATATCTGACCCAAGAGCTCTGTAAAACGTAGTTAGAGTAGCCATTAGACTGGTCCTATAGCTCTGATGCTGCTTTATAAAACGTAGTTAGAGTAGCCATTAGACTGGTCCCATAGCTCTGATGCTGCTTTATAATACGTAGTTAGAGTAGCCATTAGACTGGTCCTATAGCTCTGATGCTGCTTTATAAAACTTAGTATATTGAATAACCAAATATGTTTCTGTTTCTCTCTCTCTCTCTTAGTTCTCTTGAAGCCTTGGACCTCTCTCATAACAGCCTCACTTCAGTCCCCCTCTACCTACCCCGCCCTCTGCGTCAGCTGACCCTGCAACACAACTCCATTGGTCGAATCCCTGCGTATGTCTTTGGCCACCTGCGCCCCGGCCTAGAGTCCCTCCGTCTATCCCACAATGCACTAGGGGACGAAGGAGTGCAAGGAGTTTCTTTTGTGGGCATGTACCGATCGCTTGTTGAGCTCCTATTGGACAATAACCGTCTGGGGGCGGTGCCTCACAGCGTGTGGCAGTTTAGGAACCTGCAGGTGCTGAGGCTCGACTACAACCAAATCAGGTATGACTCCAGTGTTACCAATCTTCTCTACCGCTGTAGGTACTGTGCTCACCAAGGGTAAATGCGGCCAAACTGAACCACCACCTACAGTACCAGTACCAAGTTTGGAAACACCTACTCAAAGGTTTTTCTTTATTTTAACAATTTTATACATTGTAGAATAATAGTGAAGACATCCAAACTATGAAATAACACATATGGAATCATGTAGTAACCAAAAAAGTGTTAAAACAAATCATTTATTTGAGATTCTTCAAAGTAGCCACCCTTTGCCTTGATGACAGCTTTGTACACTCTTGCAATCTCTTCACCAGCTTCAACTGGAATGCTTTTCCAACAATCTTGAAGGAGTTCCCACAAATTCGGAGCACTTTTTGGCTGCTTTTCCTTCACTCTGCGGTCCAACTCCTCCCAAACCATCTCAATATATCCAAGATGGTGCAGCAGTAAGACGTGTTTGTTTTCGTCCCATGTAAATATGGTCTTTTTCAAATTTTTTTGCATACATTTCAGTCTCTTTTTTCAAGTTTTGAAAGAAATATACATTCCTGCAAACCGCCTCACCCAATGTGGTACGGATCAGCTATTTTTTTTAGACCTTATAACTGGAACCTCCATCAGTAGCTAGCCAAGTAATTAGCTACTAGCTATTTAGTCATTGTTAGCCACTGCTAGCGGTCTTTACCTTTAGCTCGGACTCCTGACATTTTAGCCTAGATAACCCGGGTAATACCTGCCGGTCTGCACAGCACGATACTAGCCATGAGCATATTGGACTGCTTTTTCCACTACAAAACCGGACTCCTGCCGCAAGCTCTGAACCATTACACCAGATCTTCGCAGCTAGGTAGTTGCTACAGAGGAGCTATTTTGGCTAACGCCCTTGTCCAGAAGCATGCAACAGTTTGCCCTGAGCTAGGCCCATCTCCCGGCTAGCAAACGAAGAACACCAACTACAACACTTCTCTTACCAATTGGCCTAGACCCTTTGTCGACACTGAGCCCCGCCGATCCATCCCGACTGGTCTGCAGGTCTGCTGACGTAACTCGGTCGATGTGCTCTCAACCGGCCTCTGCGTCGAGGATGTTTGGTGATGATCCATCTGCTAGCACCAAACGCTGTGTCTCCCGCTTGCTCAACGTAGTAATCGACTACCGAACTGTTCCTTGTTTCATCTAATGCTGCTCAATGGACCCTATGATCACTCGGCCACACAGCTGATGCCTGCTGGACTGTCCATTAACACGAACCGGAACCCCTAACAGAAGCTAGCCAGCTAACTAGCTACTAGCTGGTAGTCAGTTAGACACTGCCAGTGGTCATCAGCTAACCTTAGCCCGGTCAACTCCTGCCAGTCTCCACAGCGCGATTCAACCCAGAGCATATCGGACTGCTTTTTCTCCACATCTCCTCATCCTTCCGCAAGCTCTGAACCTTTTCACCTGGATCAGCGCAGCTAGCTAGCTGCTATCTGAGTGGCTACTCCTGGCTAACGTCTCTATCCCGAAGCAAGCACCAGTTAGCCGGGAACTAGCCTGGTGCTAGGCCCATCTCCCAGCTAGCTGAAGAGGTCCATCAGCCACTTCTTGGGCTACAATACCTATTTTGCCAATTGGCCTGGACCCCTTTTACTGCCGACACAGAGCCCCGCCGATCCATCACGACTGGTCTACCGACGTAATCCGCCCGAGGGGGTTTCAACAGGCCCCTCTGTCGCGAATTCCCCTGATGGACCATACACTAGCCTGCTAGCCTTACCCTGCTAGCTGCCTAGAGCATATCAGACTGTTAGCTGAAGAGGTCCATCAGCCAATTTCTTGGGCTACAATACCTATTTTGCCAATTGGCCTGGAACCTTTTACTGTCTACACAGAGCCCTGCTGATCCATCACAACTGGTCTGCCGACGTAACCGTCCGAGGGGGCTACAAGACTCTTTCATCGCGACGCCCCCCCCCCCTGAGACCCTTCTGCTAGCCTGCTAGCCCGATAGCTGTCTGAATCGCCGTGTCACCAGCTCGCCTAGCTACTCACTGGTCCCTGTGATGAGTCGGCTATGCATGCCTCTCCCTAATGTCAATGTGCCTTGTCCATTGCTATTTTGGTTAGTGATTGTCTTATTTCACTGTAGAGCCTCCAGCCCTGCTCAATATGCCTTAGCTAGCCCTTTTGTTCCACCTCCCACACATGCGGTGACCTCACCTGGTTTAAATGGTGTCTCTAGAGACAGAACCTCTCTCATCGTGACTCAATGCCTAGGTTTACCTCCACTGTATTCACATCCTACCATACCCTTGTCTGTACATTATGCCTTGAATCTATTCTTCCGTGCCCAGAAATCTGCTCCTTTTACTCTCTGTTCCGAGCGCACTAGACGACCAGTTCTTATAGCCTTTGGCCGTACCCTTATCCTACTCCTACTCTGTTCCTCTGGTGATGTAGAGGTTAATCCAGGACCTGCAGTGCCTAGCTCCACTCCCATTCTCCAGGCGCTCTCATTTGTTGACTTCTGTAACCGTAAAAGCCTTGGTTTCAGGCATGTTAACATTAGAAGCCTCCTCCCTAAGTTTGTTTTATTCACTGCTTTAGCAGTCTGCCAACCAGGTACAACCTCAAACCAGGTACAACCCCCTCATAGATATCCTCCTGACCAACCTGCCCTCTAAATACACCTCTGCTGTCTTCAACCAGGATCTCAGTGATCACTGCCTCATTGCCTGCATCCGTAATGGGTCTGCAGTCAAACGGCCACCCCTCATCACTGTCAAACGCTTCCTAAAACACTTCAGCGAGCAGGCCTTTCTAATCGACCTGGCCCGGGTATCCTGGAAGGATATTGACCTCATTCCGTCAGTAGAGGATCCCTGGTTATTCTTTAAAAGTTCTTTCTTCACCATCTTACATTAGCATGCCCTATTCAAAAAATATAGAACCAGGAACAGATATAGCTCTTGGTTCACTCCAGACCTGACTGCCCTTGACCAGCACAAAAACATCCTGTGGTGTACCGCATTAGCATCAAATAGCCCCCGCGATATGCAACTTTTCAGAGAAGTTAGGGACAGGCAGTTTGGAAAGCAAAGGCTAGCCTTTTCAAACATAAATTTGCATCCTGTAGCACAAACTCCAAAAAGTTCTGGGACACTGTAAAGTCCATTGAGAATAAGAGCACCTCCTCCCAGCTGCCCACTGCACTGAGAAACACTGTCCCCACTGATAAATCCATGATAATTGAGAATTTCAAAAAACATTTTTCTATGGCTGGCCATGCTTTCCACCTGGCTACCCCTACCCCAGGCAACAGCTCTGCACCCCCCACAGCAACTTGCCCAAGCCTCCTCCATTTGTCCTTCACCTAAATCCAGATAACTGATGTTCTGAAAGAGTTGCAAAATCTGGACCCCTACAAATCAGCAGGGCTAGACAATCTGGACCTTCTCTTTTCAAAATTATCCACCGCAATTGTTGCAAACCCTATTACTAGCCTGTTCAATCTCTCTTTTGTATCGTCTGAGATCCCCAAAAATTGGAAAGCTGAGGGGGTTGTCCCCCTCTTCAAATGGGGAGACACTCTAGACCCAAACTGTTACAGACCTATATCTATCCTACCCTGCCTTTCTAAGGTCTTCGAAAGCCAAGTTAACAAACAGATCACCGACCATTTCGAATCCCACCGTACCTTCTCTGCTATGCAATCTGGTTTCCGAGCTGGTCATGGGAGCACCTCAGCCACGCTCAAGGACGTAAACGATATCATAACCGCCATCGATAAAAGACAATACTGTGCAGCCGTATTGATCGCCCTGGCAAAGGCTTTCGACTCTGTCAGTCACCACATTCTTATCGGCAGACTCAACAGCCTTGGCTTCTCAAATGACTGCCTCGCCTGGTTTACCAACTACTTCTCAGACAGAGGTCAGTGTGTCAAATCGGAGGGCCTGCTGTCCGGATGTCTGGCAGTCTCTGGGGGTGCCACAGGGTTCAATTCTTGGGCCGACTCTTTTCTCTGTATGCATCAATGATGTCGCTCTTGCTGCTGGTGATTCTCTGATCCACCTCTACGCAGACTACACCATTCTGTATACTTCTGGCCCTTCTTTGGACAATGTGTTAACTAACCTCCAGAAGAGCTTCAATGCCATACAACTCTCCTTCATGCCATACAACTCTCCTTCCGTGGCCTCCAACTGCTCTTAAATGCAAGTAAAACTAAATGCATGCTCTTCAACCGATCGCCGCCCCGCCCATCCAATATTACTACTCTGGACGGTTCTGACTTAGAATATGTGGACAACTACAAATACCTAGGTGTCTGGCTAGACTGTAAATTCTCCTTACAGACTCACATTAAGCATCTCCAATCCAAAATTAAATCTAGAATCGGCTTCCTATTTCACAACAAAGCATCCTTCACTCATGCTGCCAAACATACCCTCGTAAAACTGACCATCCTACCGATCCTTGACTTCGGCAATGTCATTTACAAAATAGCCTCCAACACTCTACTCAGCAAATTGGATGCAGTCTATCACAGTTCCATCCGTTTTGTCACCAAAGCCCCATATACTACCCACCACTGAGACCTGTACAGTGGGGCAAAAAGGTATTTAGTCAGCCACCAATTGTGCAAGTTCTCCCACTTAAAAAGATGAGAGAGGCCTGTAATTTTCCTCATAGGTACACTTCAACTATGACAGACAAAATGTTGGGTCATTGTCCAGTTGAAAAACAAATGACTGTCCCACAAAGCACAAACCAGATGGGATGGCGTATTGCTGCAAAATGCTGTGGTAGCCCTGCTGGTTAAGTGTGCCTTGAATTCTAAATAAATCACGATAGTGTCACCAGCAAAGCACTATCACACCTCTTCCTCCATGCTTCACGGTGAGAACTACACATGCAGAGATCATCCTTTCACCTACTCTGCGTCTCACAAAGAGACGGCAGTTGGTACCAAAAATCTCAAATTTGTACTCATCAGACCAGATTTCTTCCCTTCTAATGTCCATTGCTCGTGTTTCTTGGCCCAAGCAAGTCTCCTCTTCTTATTGGTGTCTTTTAGTAGTGCTTACTTTGCAGCAATTTGACCATGAAGGCCTGATTCACACAGTCTCCTCTGAACAGTTGATGTTGAGATGTGTCTGTTACTTGAACTCTGTGAAGCATTTATTTGGGCTGCAATTTCTGAGGCTGGTAACTAATGAACTTATCCTCTGCAGTAGAGGTAACTCTGGGTCTTCCTTTCCTGTGGCAGTCCTCATGAGAGCCAGTTTCATTGTAGCGCTTGATGGTTTTTGCGACTGCACTTGAAGAAACTTTAAAAGTTCTTGAAATTTTACGTATTGACTGACCTTCATGTCTTAAGTAATGATGGACTGTTGCCAAATAGGGCTATATTCTGTATACCACCCCTACATTGTCACAACACAACTGATTGGCTCAAATGCATTAAAAACACAAATGAACTTTTAACAAGGTACACCTGTTAATTGAAATGCATTCCAGGTGACTACCTCATGAAGCTGGTTGAGAGAATGCCAAGAGTGTGCAAAGCTGTCATCAAGGCAAAGGGTGGCTACTTTGAAGGACCTCAAATATAAAATATATTTTGATTTGTTTAACACTTTTTTGGTTACTGCATGATTCCATATGTGTAATTTCATAGTTTTGATGTATTCACTGTGTATTCAAAGTATGTACAAATATATAAATGAGTAGGTGTGTCCAAATTCTTGACTGGTACTGTATAAATGTAAAATCAGGTTTGAGTATATTAAGACCATGATGGCTTTAGCTATTACCACAATAAATCAAAGGAAAACCTCAGACTGAAGCAACCACAGCGTCAGGATCAGTTGAGTTCGTCTGGCACTGCCCTCTCCCCGAGGCTATGTAAGAACCAATCACAGAGCCCAGTATCGGTGAGTGAACTCACGTTGCCGTCCTGTTAGAGCACAGAACTAATCTCAGGCTAATTATCCAATCAGAATGATTGTTTTGGCAGGGTGCCCAGAGGGGCCGTCAGACAAGGACAGACACGTATTCACAAGAGTACACATTAAATAACGTTTTTACACTGTGTGTGTTGCTCGCAGGTCTGTGGCGGTGGGGTCGGTGTGTCACTCTCGTGTGGCGGTGCGTTCGGCCCTGGCCTCTCTCCACCTGGAGAACAACCTTATAGAAGAAGACATCCCCTCCACTACCTTCAACTGTATTCAAGACCCTAGTAGTGTGGTCACACAGCCCCAGGAACACATACAGGAAGTGTAGACCAGCTTCTCCATGTATAGATGTTCCACTGAACCATCATTAAACCTCCCTATTTCCCCCTATTTCCCCACCTCCCTTTCTTCACTAATCACCTATGTCATCTCGTCATGTATGTAAACTCGTGTTTGTGATGTCACAGTCGATGATGATGATGATGATGATAAAGATACTAATTTGTACCAGTACAGTTGTGTTACCTTACTCTAACAGAAATTAAACTACTGATGTCTGTGTATGAAAATGCTCTAGCGGTTGAGAGAGAATATTAAAAAACAGCTATTCCAACCTGTGTATTTAAGGGTCTGGGGGTGGTTAGTCTTGGGGCAGGTTAGACGTATACCAGGGGCAACAGGGTAACAGTGTCAGTGGGAGATCTGAGGGAACATTGGGAAAGAATATAAACATCATACATGTTCTCCACCCTGAGTCCAGCCATATAAACATCTCCTGCAGCATCTGACGCGTCCTGTCATGTGAAAACATAGAAGGTCAGGTCAGCCTGGGTGGCAGGGTTAGGGTTGGGGAGGGAGTCTTTCTCTGTGTGTCTGAGCTGACAGGGCTGGCATCATTTCTCTGTGGCACGTGGTGGATGGGAGTGTGTTTGTGTTGGAGGAAGGGCGGAAGACAGTTTGTGTGTGTGTGCACCTTTGTGTCTGTGTGTATGTGTGCGTGTGTGTTTGTGCACGTCAGAGAGGGTTAGAGGCAGGGAGTGTGTGAGCAGGATTCATTATTTGTGTTAGCAGCTGGAGAGAAAGAGGGAAAAGGGGAAAGAGAGAGACATGAACATAGAAAGACAAGAAAGAGGGAGCTGTTCAGACTAGCTGCCCTGTTGAGAGAATACAAATACACTGTATAGGAGGGCAGAGGAGTAGAGGAGGGCAGAGGAGTAGAGGAGGGCAGAGGAGGAGAGGGCTGAGGAGGAGGAGAGGTGGGCAGAGGAGGAGAGGAGGAGAGCAGGGCAGAGGAGGAAAAGAGGGCAGAAGAGGAGAGGAGGTCAGAGGAGGAAAGGAGGAGAAGAGGGCAGAAGAGAGGAGGAGAAGAGGGCAGAAGAGGAGGTCAGAGGAGGAGAGGAGGAAACGAGGGCAGAAGAGGAGAGGAGGTCAGAGGAGGAGAGGAGGGCAGAGGAGAGGAGGAGAAGAGGGCAGGAGAGGAGGTCAGAGGAGGAGAGGAGGAAACAAGGGCAGAAGAGGAGAGGAGGGCAGAGGAGGAGAGGAGGGCAGAGGAGGAGGAGGGGAGAGGAGGAGAGGAGGGCAGAGGAGGAGAGGAGGGTAGAAGAGAGGAGGAGAGCAAGGCAGAGGAGGGCAGAGGAGAGGAGTAGAGGAGGGCAGAGGAGGAGAAGAGGGCAGAGGAGGAGAGGAGGGCAGAGGAGAGGAGGCAGAGGAGAGGGGGGCAGAGGAGAGGAGGAGAAGAGGGCAGAGGAGAGCGAAGATAGGAGGGAAGAGAGGAGATGTGTTCTGAGCTCAGAACTGGAGCAGTATTCTCTCACAGAGAGTTAAGTGGGCAGTAAAGGAGAGTGAGAAGGGAGGAGAGAGACAGAGGGAGTTGGACAGCTGGAGTGGGTTCTGAGCTGCTCTCCTATTTGGGAACTGAAGCCGCAGGAGCCCTGGTGTCCTGCCAACCTTATTGACAAAGTGACTTTACGAATCTCAATGTTCTTTCGGTTGTTCTCCCTCCCCCTCTCTCTCTCTGTTACATGTATTCAACAGTTATAAAGAAGTTCACAATGACCCATTCTTCTGCCTGTGCTTCCCAGTTGTAGGACATCCTAGCTGAGCTGTGTGTGTTTTCGTGCATGTGTGAGTGTGTGCATAAATTATATAATTTACATAACAAATGATCAGAATCCACATATACTGTCATGGACATGAAATAAATGTACATTGCTTTACAGGCTCCTGAGTGGTGCAGCGTTCTAAGCACTGCATCTCAGTGCAAGATGCGTCACCACAGTCCCTGGTTCAAATCCAGGCTGTGTCACATCCGGTTGTGATTGGAAATCCCATAGGGCGGCGCACAATTGGCCCAGCGCCGTCTGGGTTTGGCCGGGGTAGGCCGTCATTGTAAATAAGAATTTGTTCTTAACTGACTTGCCTAGTTAAATAAAGGTTAAATAAAAAAATACAGGCGGTGCAATTGCTCTGGCAAAGTTGAGGCATTGCGTTTCATAAGCAGTTCTCTGTCAGGGTTTAAATGAAGAACAGAAGGACCTCCACGGACACAATTGTTACATACACACCACCCTTACCGTGGAGAGGGAGGTAGAGAGGAGGTGAGTATAGAAAGGGAGAGGGGTGAGGTGAGTATAGTATGTGGGAGGTAGAGAGGAGGTGAGTATAGTATGGGAGAGGCAGGGGGAGAGAGAGAGAGGAGGTGAGAATAGTATGAGAGGGGGAGGTGAGTAATGGGAGAGAGGAGGTGAGTAGAGGAGAGGGGGAGAGGGAGAGAGGTGAGTACAGTATGTGAAAGGGAGGGAGAGAGGTGAGTACAGTATGTGAAAGGGAGGGAGAGAGGTGAGTACAGTATGTGAAAGGGAGAGAGGTGAGTACAGTATGTGAAAGGGAGAGAGATGAGTACAGTATGTGAAAGGGAGGGAGGTGAGTACAGTATGTGAAAGGGAGAGAGGTGAGTACAGTATGTGAAAGGGAGGGAGAGAGGTGAGTACAGTATGTGAAAGGGAGAGAGGTGAGTACAGTATGTGAAATGGAGGGGGTGAGTACAGTATGTGAAAGGGAGGGAGAGAGGTGAGTACAGTATGTGAAAGGGAGGGAGAGAGGTGAGTACAGTATGTGAGAGGGAGGGAGGTGAGTACAGTATGTGAAAGGGAGAGAGGTGAGTACAGTATGTGAAAGGGAGAGAGGTGAGTACAGTATGTGAAAGGGAGGGAGAGAGGTGAGTACAGTATGTGAAAGGGAGGGAGAGAGGTGAGTACAGTATGTGAAAGGGAGAGAGGTGAGTACAGTATGTGAAATGGAGGGGGTGAGTACAGTATGTGAAAGGGAGGGAGAGAGGTGAGTACAGTATGTGAAAGGGAGGGAGAGAGGTGAGTACAGTATGTGAGAGGGAGGGAGGTGAGTACAGTATGTGAAAGGGAGAGAGGTGAGTACAGTATGTGAAAGGGAGAGAGGTGAGTACAGTATGTGAAAGGGAGGGAGAGAGGTGAGTACAGTATGTGAGAGGGAGGGAGGTGAGTACAGTATGTGAAAGGGAGAGAGGTGAGTACAGTATGTGAAAGGGAGAGAGGTGAGTACAGTATGTGAAAGGGAGGGAGAGAGGTGAGTACAGTATGTGAAAGGGAGGGAGAGAGGTGTGTACAGTATGTGAAAGGGAGGGAGGTGAGTACAGTATGTGAAAGGGAGGGAGGTGAGTACAGTATGTGAAAGGGAGAGAGGTGAGTGCAGTATGTGAAAGGGAGAGAGAGGTGAGTACAGTATGTGAAAGGGAGGGAGGTGAGTACAGTATGTGAAAGGGAGAGAGGAGAGAGGTGAGTGCAGTATGTGAAAGGGAGGGAGAGAGGTGAGTACAGTATGTGAAAGGGAGAGAGAGAGGTGAGTACAGTGTGTGAAAGGGAGAGAGGTGAGTACAGTATGTGAAAGGGAGGGAGGTCAGTACAGTATGTGAAAGGGAGGGAGAGAGGTGAGTACAGTATGTGAAAGGGAGGGAGGTGAGTACAGTATGTGAAAGGGAGAGAGGTGAGTACAGTATGTGAAAGGGAGGGAGAGAGGTGAGTACAGTATGTGAAAGGGAGGGAGAGAGGTGAGTACAGTATGTGAAAGGGAGGGAGGTGAGTACAGTATGTGAAAGGGAGGGAGGTGAGTACAGTATGTGAAATGGAGAGAGGTGAGTACAGTATGTGAAAGGGAGAGAGGTGAGTGCAGTATGTGAAAGGGAGAGAGAGGTGAGTACAGTATGTGAAAGGGAGAGAGAGAGGTGAGCACAGTATGTGAAAGGGAGGGAGGTTAGTACAGTATGTGAAATGGAGAGAGGTGAGTACAGTGTGTGAAATGGAGGTAGAGAGGTGAGTACAGTATGTGAAAGGGAGGGAGGTGAGTACAGTATGTGAAAGGGAGAGAAGTGAGTACAGTATGTGAGAGGGAGGGAGAGAGGTGAGTACAGTATGTGAAAGGGAGAGAGGAGAGAGGTGAGTACAGTATGTGAAAGGGAGAGAGGTGAGTACAGTATGTGAGAGGGAGGGAGAGAGGTGAGTACAGTATGTGAAAGGGAGAGAGAGAGGTGAGTACAGTGTGTGAAAGGGAGAGAGGTGAGTGCAGTATGTGAAAGGGAGGGAGAGAGGTGAGTACAGTATGTGAAAGGGAGAGAGAGAGGTGAGTACAGTGTGTGAAAGGGAGAGAGGTGAGTGCAGTGTGTGAAAGGGAGGGAGAGAGGTGAGTACAGTATGTGAAAGGGAGAGAGAGAGGTGAGTACAGTGTGTGAAAGGGAGAGAGGTGAGTACAGTATGTGAAAGGGAGGGAGGTGAGTACAGTATGTGAAAGGGAGGGAGAGAGGTGAGTACAGTATGTGAAAGGGAGGGAGGTGAGTACAGTATGTGAAAGGGAGAGAAGTGAGTACAGTATGTGAGAGGGAGGGAGGTGAGTACAGTATGTGAAAGGGAGAGAGAGGTGAGTACAGTATGTGAAAGGGAGGGAGAGAGGTGAGAACAGTATGTGAGAGGGAGGGAGAGAGGTGAGTACAGTATGTGAGAGGGAGGGAGGTGAGTACAGTATGTGAAAGGGAGAGAGGTGAGTACAGTATGTGAAAGGGAGAGAGGTGAGTGCAGTATGTGAAAGGGAGAGAGAGAGGTGAGTACAGTATGTGAAAGGGAGAAAGGGAGAGAGAGGTGAGTACAGTATGTGAAAGGGAGGGAGGTTAGTACAGTATGTGAAATGGAGAGAGGTGAGTACAGTATGTGAAAGGGAGGGAGGTTAGTACAGTATGTGAAATGGAGAGAGGTGAGTACAGTATGTGAAAGGGAGAGAGGAGAGAGGTGAGTACAGTATGTGAAAGGGAGAGAGGTGAGTACAGTATTTGAAATGGAGGTAGAGAGGTGAGTACAGTATGTGAAAGGGAGAGAGGAGAGAGGTGAGTACAGTATGTGAAAGGGAGAGAGAGAGGTGAGTACAGTATGTGAAAGGGAGGGAGAGAGGTGAGTACAGTATGTGAAAGGGAGGGAGGTTAGTACAGTATGTGAAATGGAGAGAGGTGAGTACAGTATGTGAAAGGGAGAGAGGAGAGAGGTGAGTACAGTATGTGAAAGGGAGAGAGGTGAGTACAGTATTTGAAATGGAGGTAGAGAGGTGAGTACAGTATGTGAAAGGGAGAGTGGAGAGAGGTGAGTACAGTATGTGAAAGGGAGAGAGAGAGGTGAGTACAGTATGTGAAAGGGAGGGAGAGAGGTGAGTACAGTATGTGAGAGGGAGGGAGGTGAGTACAGTATGTGAAAGGGAGAGAGGTGAGTACAGTATGTGAAAGGGAGGGAGTTGAGTACAGTATGTGAAAGGGAGAGGGGAGAGGTGAGTACAGTATGTGAAAGGGAGAGGGGAGAGGTGAGTACAGTATGTGAAAGGGAGAGAGGTGAGTACAGTATGTGAAATGGAGAGAGAGAGGTGAGTACAGTATGTGAAAGGGAGGGAGGTGAGTACAGTATGTGAAAGGGAGAGGGGAGAGGTGAGTACAGTGAGAGCGTCTCATTGTCTAGTTCTATTCTCCGTTCTACACACGCTCACACACACACACGTCGTTATATTTGACCTCTTAGTCTTGTGCATGTGGTGAAGTCTCCATAATTATAGTCATTTTGAGGCAGAGTACACTACTGTCTAAGAAACCACCACGCGACGCATCCACATTTACACACCTGACATAGCACGCACAGACAATACACACACACTACATACGCATACACACACACACACACGCACACGCACACGCACACGCACACGCAAACTTGGACACAGACACTCCACACACACACTACACACACATACAAGTACAAGCATGCATGCACATTTACACGCAATCTCAGACACTACACACACAGACACTACACACACATACCTCTCGTTTCTACTCACAAAAAATGTCAGTAAATGGCCAAAACAGTAACTTGAACTGAATATGAATTGAAATAATTGTAATTTAACAGACCTGCTACTTCAACCTTACTCATTCCACACATCCAATTAACATATTAGTGTTGAACCAACATTCTCCAGCTCTGAACAGATGTTTAATTTTGTCGTAAAGAGAGAGCAACAGTGTTTCAGAGTTTAGTCAGAGTTTGACCTGAGAAACGACATGCTTTTCTTCCCCCTCGCCATGTCTGTTCTACCCGGCGACAGCCGCTTCCTGTGTTTGTTATTGGAGGAGGAGGGGAGCCCTCACTGATAAAATAAAAAATGGTCAGTACACACACAGTGCAGGGAAGCTAGCAGGACAGGCAAAGCATTCCTCTCTCTCTCTCTCTCTCTCTCTCAAACAAACACACACACACACACACACACACACACACACACACACACACACACACACACACACACACACACACACACACACACACACACACACACACACACACACACACACACACACACACACACACACACACACACAGCTAGTGGGGCTGGCAAAGCATTCCTCTCTCTCAGACATCCACCACACACACACAGAGCGAGAGAGAGAGACACAAGGGCAGCTAGTGGGGCTGGCAAAGCATTCCTCAATTTGACTCAGAGGACAATAAATAGAGGACAGAGAAGTAGAGAGAGAGGTTAAAAGAAGAAACTGACAGAGAAAGTGAGAGGTCACACAGAGGGGTCCAAATACCACACACAGTTATGCTTATCTCTAGAGAAATGTACTTTTGACAGAACAGAAGACAAAAAGAGCAGACCTGTATCATCAACCAACAGAGAGAGAGAGAGAGAGAGAGAGAGAGAGACAGAGAGAGAGAGAGAGACAGAGAGAGAGACAGAGCAACAGAGAGAGAGAGAGAGAGAGAGAGAGAGACAGAGAGAGAGAGAGAGAGAGAGAGAGAGACAGAGAGAGAGACAGAGACAGAGAGAGAGAGAGACAGAGACAGAGACAGAGACAGAGACAGAGACAGAGAGACAGAGACAGAGAGAGAGAGAGAGAGACAGACAGAGACAGAGAAAGAGAGAGAGAGACAGAGAAGAGACAGAGACAGACAGAGACAGAGAGAGAGAGAGAGAGAGAGAGACAGAGAGAGAGAGAGAGAGACAGAGAGAGAGAGAGAGAGAGAGAGAGAGGTGGAGCAATAACAAGGGAGAACAGTACAGTATACAGCAGTTGAAATTACTGTGAGTGTGCATTCAAGTTCCTCCATCATCAAATCAAGCGCACCTCAAATACTTTTAAGTAGGTCTGGTTGGTATAGAGAGTTCCGAGGAGTAATTCCATTGTATGGAATGCTTGGTGCCAACATAGAGGATAGTGCTGTGAACTAACTCATTGTATGGGATGCTTGGTTCCAACATGGAGAAGAATGCTGTGAACTAACTCATTGCATGTCCCCAGGCACCCTCATTTGTTGACTGCTGTGATCGAAAAAGCCTTGGTTTCATGCACATCAACATCAGAAGCCTCCTCCCTAAGTTTGTTTTACTCACTGCTTTAGCACACTCTGCTAACCCTGATGTCCTTGCCGTGTATGAATCCTGGCTCAGGAAGGCCACCAAAGATTCTGAGATTTCCATACCCAACTATAACATTTTCCGTCAAGATAGAACTGCCAAAGGGGGAGGAGTTGCATTCTACTGCAGAGATAGCCTGCAAAGTAATGTCATACTTTCCAGGTCCATACCCAAACAGTTCGAACTACTAATTTTAAAAATCACTCTCTCCAGAAATAAGTCTCTCACTGTTGCCGCCTGCTACCGACCCCCTCAGCTCATAAAAGACAGTACTGTGCAGCCGTCTTCTTCGACCTTGCCAAGGCTTTCGACTCTGTCAATCACCATATTCTTTTCGGCAGACTCAGTAGCCTCGGTTTTTCTGATGACTGCCTTGCCTGGTTCACCAACTACTTTGCAGACAGAGTTCATTGTGTCAAATCGGAGGGCATGCTGTCCGGTCCTCTGGAAGTCTCTATGGGGGTGCCACGGGGTTAAATTATCGGGCCGACTCTTTTCTCTGTATACATCAAAGATGTTGCTCTTGCTGCGGGCGATTCCCTGATCCACCTCTACGCAGACGACACCATTCTGTATACTTCCGGCCCGTCCTTGGACACTGTGCTATCTAACCTCCAAACGAGCTTCAATGCCATACAACACTCCTTCCGTGGCTGCCAACTGCTCTTAAACGCTAGTAAAACCAAATGCATGCTTTTCAACCGTTCGCTGCCTGCACCGGTACGCCCGACTAGCATCACCACCCTGGATGGTTCCGACCTAGAATATGTGGACATCTATAAGTACCTAGGTGTCTGGCTAGACTGTAAACTCTCCTTCCAGACTCATATCAAACATCTCCAATCTAAAATCAAATCTAGAGTCGGCTTTCTATTCCGCAACAAAGCCTCCTTCACTCACGCCGCCAAACTTACCCTAGTAAAACTGACTATCCTACCGATCCTCGACTTTGGCGATGTCATCTACAAAATAGCTTCCAACACTCTACTCAGCAAACTGGATGCAGTTTATCACAGTGCCATCCATTTTGTTACTAAAGCACCTTATACCACCCACCACTGCGACCTGTATGCTCTAGTCGGCTGGCCCTCGCAACATATTCGTCGCCAGACCCACTGGCTCCAGGTAATCTACAAGTCCATGCTAGGTAAAGCTCCGCCTTATCTCAGTTCACTGGTCACGATGGCAATACCCACCCGTAGCACGAGCTCCAGCAGGTGTATCTCACTGATCATCCCTAAAGCCAACACCTCATTTGGCCGCCTTTCGTTCCAGTTCTCTGCTGCCTGTGACTGGAACGAATTGCAAAAATCGCTGAAGTTTATCTCCCTCACCAACTTCAAACATCTGCTATCTGAGCAGCTAACCGATCGCTGCAGCTGTACATAGTCTATCGGTAAATAGCCCACCCAATTTTACCTACCTCATCCCCATACTGTTTTTATTTATTTACTTTTTTTGCTCTTTTGCACACCAATATCTCTACCTGTACATGACCATCTGATCATTTATCACTCCAGTGTTAATCTGCAAAATTGTAACTATTCGCCTACCTCCTCATGCCTTTTGCACACAATGTATATAGACTCTCTTTATTTCTACTGTGTTATTGACTTGTTAATTGTTTACTCCATGTGTAACTCTGTTGTCTGTTCACACTGCTATGCTTTATCTTGGCCAGGTCGCAGTTGCAAATGAGAACTTGTTCTCAACTAGCCTACCCGGTTAAATAAAGGTGAAATAAAAAATACAATTATATGGGAGGCTTGGTGCCAACATGGAGGATAGTGCTGTGAACTAACTCATTGTATGGGATGCTTGGTGCCAACATGGAGGATAGTGCTGTGAACTAACTCATTGTATGGGATGCCTGGTGCCAACATAGAGGATAGTGCTGTGAACTAACTCATTGTATGGGATGCCTGGTGCCAACATAGAGGATAGTGCTGTGAACTAACTCATTGTATGGGATGCCTGGTGCCAACATAGAGGATAGTGCTGTGAACTAACTCATTGTATGGGATGCCTGGTGCCAACATAGAGGATAGTGCTGTGAACTAACTCATTGTATGGGATGCCTGGTGCCAACATAGAGGATAGTGCTGTGAACTAACTCATTGTATGGGATGCTTGGTGCCAACATGGAGGATAGTGCTGTGAACTAACTCATTGTATGGGATGCTTGGTGCCAACATGGAGGATAGTGCTGTGAACTAACTCATTGTATGGGATGCTTGGTGCCAACATAGAGGATAGTGCTGTGAACTAACTCATTGTATGGGATGCTTGGTGCCAACATAGAGGATAGTGTTGTGGACTAACTCTTATCTTGGGATCTGGGTGTTGCTGGCATTGTGGAGGAGGGGGAAATCAAAAGACCAGTCATAGAATAACACTACAGCTTGCCAAAGACAAATACAAAACAGACTGAGAGAGGTGGGGGGAGAGAGAGAAGGAGATGGAGGGAATGAGATGGAGAGGGAGGCAGAGGGAGAGAGGGAGAGAGGGAGAGAGAGAGGGAGGGAGGGAGATGGAGAGGGACAGTGAGAGGCAGAGAGAGAGGGAGGGAGGGTGATGGAGAGGGACAGGGAGAGAGAAAAAGAGAGGGACAGGGAGGGAGATGGAGAGGGACGGGGACAGGGAGAGAGAAAATGAGAGGGACAGGGATGGAGGGAGGGACGGGGACAGGGAGAGAGAAATGAGAGGGACAGGGAGGGAGATGGAGAGGGACGGGGACAGGGAGAGAGAAAATGAGAGGGACAGGGAGGGAGATGGAGAGGGACGGGGACAGGGAGAGAGAAAATGAGAGGGACAGGGATGGAGGGAGGGACGGGGACAGGGAGAAGGAGAGGGACTGGGACAGGTAGATGAGCCCCACAGACATGACAGTTAATGTAAAAACAGAGATATATCCATACCAATAATTAGGAATTAGAATACTAAAATGGACATGAACCTTCTATTGATGGATTAAAAGTTCAGCCATTTTGGTAAGGGAGTTGGTCTAAAATAGTGTAAAACAATGCAATTGAACAATTTATCTGCACTATATGTTCATTAGCTAACTAGCCAGACAGTTTTAGTGTAATGATTACATTCATTTTCAAATGATCTGCCATTATACAAGGGGTGGGTCTAATACTGAATGCTGGAATGCGTTTTGGAACCACCTGCTAAATCTATGATGTTAAAATGCCTATTTACTCTGTTCCATCTGACAGCGCAATCCACTGTGTCATCAGCCCAGGAAGGTAAATGATAAACTTGATCTCCACTGTGAAAAGCATCTAGACATGATCTCACATTTCTTTTAGACTGACATTTAGTTTTCAACAGCGGATATAAACCTTGCTGGCTGTCTCTCCGACATTTGCAATACTGTTTTAATATTCAAAGTCGATCTCCAACTGTCCAATAGTAATGAACGTGTAGGGCTCGGGAGTCGGGACGAGAGAGAGACAGAAAGAGGAAGGCAGCGTTTCTCAGCCAGTCAAAAATCAAGAATCAGCTGGCATCATTTTTATGAATATATACAAAGAAATGTCAATTGAAAGAAAGGTCAAACAAAGCTAGTTTGCAGTCTTTCCAGCTTCAGTTTGAAGTTATTGTGGTAGCTGTGTTGTTGGCTAACTCCTATGAACAACAGTGTACTAACGAGAGAGCACATTTCTATGCCAGGCAAAATCGTGCCTCATTAGCTCATTTTTATGGATGTATCCAAATAAATGTCACTAGAAAACAGCTTTAACAAATGCAGCTACTGTTGTTATTCTGTCACCACTGTTTGACGTGACTCTAAGTTAGCCGTAGTTGGCCAGCAAGGGATAAGAACGTTGCCAGCCAGTTTGGCAATGGAACATTTAGAACCAACGACTGGGTCGCGTCCATAGATACAGAACATAAAGACTGAACGACCTGGGTCGCGTCCATAGATACAGAACATAAAGACTGAACGACCTGGGTCGCGTCCATAGATACAGAACATAAAGACTGACAGACTGGGTCGCGTCCATAGATACAGAACATAAAGACTGAACGACCTGGGTTGCGTCCATAGATACAGAACATAAAGACTGACAGACTGGGTCGCGTCCATAGATACAGAACATAAAGACTGAACGACTGGGTCGCGTCCATAGATACTGAACATAAAGACTGACAGACTGGGTCGCGTCCATAGATACAGAACATAAAGACTGACAGACTGGGTCGCGTCCATAGATACAGAACATAAAGACTGAACGACTGGGTCGCGTCCATAGATACTGAACATAAAGACTGACAGACTGGGTCGCGTCCATAGATACAGAACATAAAGACTGACAGACTGGGTCGCGTCCATAGATACAGAACACAAAGACTGACAGACTGGGTCGCGTCCATAGATACAGAACATAAAGACTGAACGACCTGGGTTGCGTCCATAGATACAGAACATAAAGACTGAACGACCTGGGTCGCGTCCATAGATACAGAACATAAAGACTGAACGACTGGGTCGCGTCCATAGATACAGAACATAAAGACTGAACGACCTGGGTCGCGTCCATAGATACAGAACATAAAGACTGACAGACTGGGTCGCGTCCATAGATACAGAACATAAAGACTGAACGACCTGGGTCGCGTCCATAGATACAGAACATAAAGACTGACAGACTGGGTCGCGTCCATAGATACAGAACATAAAGACTGAACGACCTGGGTTGCGTCCATAGATACAGAACATAAAGACTGACAGACTGGGTCGCGTCCATAGATACAGAACACAAAGACTGACAGACTGGGTCGCGTCCATAGATACAGAACATAAAGACTGAACGACCTGGGTTGCGTCCATAGATACAGAACATAAAGACTGACAGACTGGGTCGCGTCCATAGATACAGAACATAAAGACTGAACGACCTGGGTCGCGTCCATAGATACAGAACATAAAGACTGAACGACCTGGGTCGCGTCCATAGATACAGAACATAAAGACTGACAGACTGGGTCGCGTCCATAGATACAGAACATAAAGACTGACAGACTGGGTCGCGTCCATAGATACAGAACATAAAGACTGAACGACTGGGTCGCGTCCATAGATACAGAACATAAAGACTGAACGACTGGGTCGCGTCCATAGATACAGAACATAAAGACTGAACGACTGGGTCGCGTCCATAGATACAGAACATAAAGACTGAACGACTGGGTCGCGTCCATAGATACAGAACATAAAGACTGACAGACTGGGTCGCGTCCATAGATACAGAACATAAAGACTGAACGACCTGGGTCGCGTCCATAGATACAGAACATAAAGACTGAACGACCTGGGTCGCGTCCATAGATACAGAACATAAAGACTGACAGACTGGGTCGCGTCCATAGATACAGAACATAAAGACTGAACGACTGGGTTGCGTCCATAGATACAGAACATAAAGACTGAACGACCTGGGTCGCGTCCATAGATACAGAACATAAAGACTGACAGACTGGGTCGCGTCCATAGATACAGAACATAAAGACTGAACGACTGGGTTGCGTCCATAGATACAGAACATAAAGACTGAACGACTGGGTCGCGTCCATAGATACAGAACATAAAGACTGAACGACTGGGTCGCGTCCATAGATACAGAACATAAAGACTGAACGACCTGGGTCGCATCCATAGATACAGAACATAAAGACTGAACAACCTGGGTCGCGTCCATAGATACAGAACATAAAGACTGACAGACTGGGTCGCGTCCATAGATACAGAACATAAAGACTGAACGACTGGGTCGCGTCCATAGATACAGAACATAAAGACTGACAGACTGGGTCGCGTCCATAGATACAGAACATAAAGACTGACAGACTGGGTCGCGTCCATAGATACAGAACATAAAGACTGAACGACCTGGGTCGCGTCCATAGATACAGAACATAAAGACTGACAGACTGGGTCGCGTCCATAGATACAGAACATAAAGACTGAACGACCTGGGTCGCGTCCATAGATACAGAACATAAAGACTGAACGACCTGGGTCGCGTCCATAGATACAGAACATAAAGACTGACAGACTGGGTCGCGTCCATAGATACAGAACATAAAGACTGAACGACTGGGTCGCGTCCATAGATACAGAACATAAAGACTGACAGACTGGGTCGCGTCCATAGATACAGAACATAAAGACTGAACGACTGGGTCGCGTCCATAGATACAGAACATAAAGACTGAACGACTGGGTCGCGTCCATAGATACAGAACATAAAGACTGAACGACCTGGGTCGCGTCCATAGATACAGAACATAAAGACTGACAGACTGGGTCGCGTCCATAGATACAGAACATAAAGACTGAACGACTGGGTCGCGTCCATAGATACAGAACATAAAGACTGACAGACTGGGTCGCGTCCATAGATACAGAACATAAAGACTGAACGACTGGGTCGCGTCCATAGATACAGAACATAAAGACTGAACGACTGGGTCGCGTCCATAGATACAGAACATAAAGACTGACAGACTGGGTCGCGTCCATAGATACAGAACATAAAGACTGACAGACTGGGTCGCGTCCATAGATACAGAACATAAAGACTGAACGACTGGGTCGCGTCCATAGATACAGAACATAAAGACTGAACGACTGGGTCGCGTCCATAGATACAGAACATAAAGACTGAACGACTGGGTCGCGTCCATAGATACAGAACATAAAGACTGAACGACCTGGGTCGCGTCCATAGATACAGAACATAAAGACTGACAGACTGGGTCGCGTCCATAGATACAGAACATAAAGACTGAACGACCTGGGTCGCGTCCATAGATACAGAACATAAAGACTGAACGACTGGGTCGCGTCCATAGATACAGAACATAAAGACTGAACGACTGGGTCGCGTCCATAGATACAGAACATAAAGACTGACAGACTGGGTCGCGTCCATAGATACAGAACATAAAGACTGACAGACTGGGTCGCGTCCATAGATACAGAACATAAAGACTGAACGACTGGGTCGCGTCCATAGATACAGAACATAAAGACTGACAGACTGGGTCGCGTCCATAGATACAGAACATAAAGACTGACAGACTGGGTCGCGTCCATAGATACAGAACATAAAGACTGAACGACCTGGGTCGCGTCCATAGATACAGAACATAAAGACTGACAGACTGGGTCGCGTCCATAGATACAGAACATAAAGACTGAACGACCTGGGTCGCGTCCATAGATACAGAACATAAAGACTGACAGACTGGGTCGCGTCCATAGATACAGAACATAAAGACTGAACGACTGGGTCGCGTCCATAGATACAGAACATAAAGACTGACAGACTGGGTCGCGTCCATAGATACAGAACATAAAGACTGAACGACTGGGTCGCGTCCATAGATACAGAACATAAAGACTGAACGACTGGGTCGCGTCCATAGATACAGAACATAAAGACTGACAGACTGGGTCGCGTCCATAGATACAGAACATAAAGACTGACAGACTGGGTCGCGTCCATAGATACAGAACATAAAGACTGAACGACTGGGTCGCGTCCATAGATACAGAACATAAAGACTGAACGACTGGGTCGCGTCCATAGATACAGAACATAAAGACTGAACGACTGGGTCGCGTCCATAGATACAGAACATAAAGACTGAACGACCTGGGTCGCGTCCATAGATACAGAACATAAAGACTGACAGACTGGGTCGCGTCCATAGATACAGAACATAAAGACTGAACGACCTGGGTCGCGTCCATAGATACAGAACATAAAGACTGACAGACTGGGTCGCGTCCATAGATACAGAACATAAAGACTGAACGACCTGGGTCGCGTCCATAGATACAGAACATAAAGACTGACAGACTGGGTCGCGTCCATAGATACAGAACATAAAGACTGACAGACTGGGTCGCGTCCATAGATACAGAACATAAAGACTGAACGACCTGGGTCGCATCCATAGATACAGAACATAAAGACTGAACGACTGGGTCGCATCCATAGATACAGAACATAAAGACTGAACGACCTGGGTCGCGTCCATAGATACAGAACATAAAGACTGACAGACTGGGTCGCGTCCATAGATACAGAACATAAAGACTGAACGACCTGGGTCGCGTCCATAGATACAGAACATAAAGACTGAACGACCTGGGTCGCGTCCATAGATACAGAACATAAAGACTGACAGACTGGGTCGCGTCCATAGATACAGAACATAAAGACTGAACGACCTGGGTCGCGTCCATAGATACAGAACATAAAGACTGAACGACCTGGGTCGCGTCCATAGATACAGAACATAAAGACTGAACGACTGGGTCGCGTCCATAGATACAGAACATAAAGACTGAACGACCTGGGTCGCGTCCATAGATACAGAACATAAAGACTGAACGACTGGGTCGCGTCCATAGATACAGAACATAAAGACTGAACGACCTGGGTCGCGTCCATAGATACAGAACATAAAGACTGAACGACCTGGGTCGCGTCCATAGATACAGAACATAAAGACTGAACGACTGGGTCGCGTCCATAGATACAGAACATAAAGACTGACAGACTGGGTCGCGTCCATAGATACAGAACATAAAGACTGAACGACTGGGTCGCGTCCATAGATACAGAACATAAAGACTGAACGACCTGGGTTGCGTCCATAGATACAGAACATAAAGACTGAACGACTGGGTCGCGTCCATAGATACAGAACATAAAGACTGAACGACCTGGGTCGCGTCCATAGATACAGAACACAAAGACTGACAGACTGGGTCGCGTCCATAGATACAGAACATAAAGACTGAACGACTGGGTCGCGTCCATAGATACAGAACATAAAGACTGAACGACTGGGTCGCGTCCATAGATACAGAACATAAAGACTGACAGACTGGGTCGCGTCCATAGATACTGAACATAAAGACTGACAGACTGGGTCGCGTCCATAGATACAGAACATAAAGACTGACAGACTGGGTCGCGTCCATAGATACAGAACATAAAGACTGACAGACTGGGTCGCGTCCATAGATACAGAACATAAAGACTGAACGACCTGGGTCGCGTCCATAGATACAGAACATAAAGACTGAACGACCTGGGTCGCGTCCATAGATACAGAACATAAAGACTGAACGACTGGGTCGCGTCCATAGATACAGAACATAAAGACTGAACGACTGGGTCGCGTCCATAGATACAGAACATAAAGACTGAACGACTGGGTCGCGTCCATAGATACAGAACATAAAGACTGAACGACCTGGGTCGCGTCCATAGATACAGAACATAAAGACTGAACGACTGGGTCGCGTCCATAGATACAGAACATAAAGACTGAACGACTGGGTCGCGTCCATAGATACAGAACATAAAGACTGAACGACTGGGTCGCGTCCATAGATACAGAACATAAAGACTGACAGACTGGGTCGCGTCCATAGATACAGAACATAAAGACTGAACGACTGGGTCGCGTCCATAGATACAGAACATAAAGACTGAACGACTGGGTCGCGTCCATAGATACAGAACATAAAGACTGAACGACTGGGTCGCGTCCATAGATACAGAACATAAAGACTGACAGACTGGGTCGCGTCCATAGATACAGAACATAAAGACTGAACGACTGGGTCGCGTCCATAGATACAGAACATAAAGACTGAACGACTGGGTCGCGTCCATAGATACAGAACATAAAGACTGAACGACCTGGGTCGCGTCCATAGATACAGAACATAAAGACTGAACGACCTGGGTCGCGTCCATAGATACAGAACATAAAGACTGAACGACTGGGTCGCGTCCATAGATACAGAACATAAAGACTGAACGAGTGGGTCGCGTCCATAGATACAGAACATAAAGACTGAACGACTGGGTCGCGGCTCTGGCAACCGAACCAATAGAACGAACG
This sequence comes from Oncorhynchus tshawytscha, assembly GCF_018296145.1. Lineage (NCBI taxonomy): Eukaryota > Metazoa > Chordata > Actinopteri > Salmoniformes > Salmonidae > Oncorhynchus > Oncorhynchus tshawytscha. The sequence goes on along the minus strand of NC_056450.1, from coordinate 35,000,135 downwards.
TCCAGCCGGCTTGGGTAGCAACCCTAGATTTGTTTCGGGACTATATCTTGTGGAAGGATGAAATAGTATGAAAATATGAATCAAAATAACGTTTTTAATGAAAATGTCAATCATTATTTGAACATGCTGGTAATCCCTGTATAAAAGTGA